>NW_017100110.1:107358-265354 GCF_001412225.1 Nicrophorus vespilloides | reverse complement strand
AAATTTAAAAATATTCACGGATTCACTTCTACGCATGCGCACTTCATGAACTCAAACTAATAGATCGCACTTTCGAACGTAACGTGCGATATACACCCAAACCCAGCTGAAGGTGGCAAGTAAATATACAGGGTGTAAAAAAGTAGGACACGCTCAAGAAACCGGACCCCACATATAATTGTCCACACATATAATTGCCATTTTTGCTTTTTGTTTACTTTAATTCCTTCTGATCACTCTTCCAGTCTCTATTAGTGAAATTTCATAATATTATTAGTCGATAGATGTTAAATAATCCGTTAAATGAAATGAATGTAAATTAATAAGTACCACTTGTCTGTTTTCGAATAAAATACAATTAAACATTGACCTTTTTTGTATGACTAATAATAACTTAGTTAATTATATCAGCTAGATACATACAAACAGAAAATAATGACAAACCAAGTTTTAATTTAATAATTAAAATGCAAATTATTTTTAGTTTACATATGAAAAAAGCAACAATTTCACTCGTTTTATTCATTTTCATAACATACACAAACGATAACAAAACAGAAATATCCATACTACAGAGCTACACGCGGTGCTGTTCTTACATATGCCTGTTGAATACCTCCATTACTTATTACCGTTATTAAATTACATATAAAAAAAATGAAAAGAATCCTCGTCGAATTGATTATTATATAACAATAATTATATATGTATAACTAGATAATAATACAATAACACAGCAAGTATTACAGAAATAATGGTCAGTTTATTATATTTTTTGTTCATGTTAAGAAAATTAGAAATTCCAATACTGCGAGATTATTTCCCCTCTGTTTAGGAAGCAGCCATTCGGCCGATCGAAGGCAAGTGCTATCAGCTTGTGGTTTTTCTTTATCTCCTTATCGAAAATGTCGTCGGAAGAGTTGTCCAGCACTTTGGTAATGTCCCATTCAACGCTTGGTAATGGTGTGTTGATGAAACGGGCAGCCATTGCCACGCTAGGCAAAACATGGTTTTGAAGACTCTGGATTTCCCACAAAGAACTGTTGATGGCATTTGACTTCACCGGGTCGCGTTCCTCCATGATGTAAGGGTCGTTCGTCGCAGAGCCACCATTCGGATGATTCAACATGCACTTCAATCCAGGATGTCTGAAAATATCATTTGTTTAATACTAGTCATTAAAAATAAATAAAACTAAATAAATAAGCTAATAAAAAAAACATTTACTGGTTAACTCAGATCCATTTAAAAAGCACACAGTCCTTCGTTACTACCGCCGAGATTCGAACTCGGGACCTTCCATAATTTATCAATTGATTTACGAATAGCTTATAATATTTGTCACAAGACAGTTTGACAAGAAAACGAAAAAAGTTGACTAACCTTAATATTAAATTTCCTATAAACATACAAATAATAATAATGTCCTCGCTGGGTGCGATTAATGCGAGCCGAGCAAGACGCTTCGCAAACGCTGCCACCATATTCTCCGGTAAATGTGTGGAGCTTAGGAACATATCTGACAAATAGAAGAGTCTGGCCTTGAACTTGGTATGAAAAATCTCCGGCTCGAACATGGAATATAACTTAGCGAAGATGTTCGGATAATCGAGATTGTGCGATTGGATGAGCGTGAAGAGTCCTTGCAGGGCCAGCAGACTCACCGGCCCGCCGATATCCAATGCGTCCATTAGGAAATCGGTGAGCATCAACGGTTTATCCAAGTACGGCATAACTCTCTCCAGAAGTACAATCAGTAACTGCTTGAGCGTTACCGGTCCTTGTTCCCAAAGCATCACGCAATTCCAAACTTTATTTAAACTCTTCCTAGCCGAATTCTCATCGTAAATGAAGTTGTGTTCTCCTAATAGGAAAAAAAAATACACATTATACAAATTACATCAATCCCATCGGACAATTATCACCTTCTTCGGTGCTGAACAAAATAGATCCTTCAGTGTTTTGTTGTAGCTGCAATTTCTCGAGGAGCATTAAGAAATTCATTATGTAGACATCGTTGGGATTCGTCTTGGCGGTCAATGAAGGTAATAACTTCCACGTGGCAAACAACATATCATCGTATACCAAGTACTCCTGGAATTTGTTAATAAGATGCGCGCTGCTCTGTCTGTTGAAGATAATCTTCATCACAATAGGTTTCAGTCTGTAGAATGGTATGTAGTGTTCTTGACTGCTCCTAGGTTCCAACGGGTAACGACCCTCATGTGCCATTATATTCATACAACTGGCCAGAGCTAAATCAATCATAAAAATCAATAATACAGTCTATTCAAATAAGCAATAATATTTCAATTTCAACTACACAATTCTATTAGGGAACTAAATTACGCGATTTTACTTCATATAAATGTACATAATAGTATATTTACTTTATACTTATATATGTATTATATGAGAATTTAATCTTTCAAGTTTTGTGAATATATTCTTTCTTATAAATAAAACAAAATGAAACTTGCTGATTAATTATCAACATAAACAAATGTACAAAAAAAAGATAATTATTTTTCTCCAATAATAGGTTATCCACAAATGACGTTTTAATGTATTTTCTCCTATTGAGATTAACATTGATTTGAATGCAGTCAATGTTCAAAATACAATTAAAAATCTACCTTGTGTGGCAACTTTGGGTGAAGCATGGTCAAGACAATGGACCATCTTGTTCCAAGCCTCCTCATAAATCTGCTTAAGCCATTCCCGATACTGGATCTCTGCAGTCCTCTCCATTGGCTTCAATGGCACAATCTCAATGAACATCTCACTGCTCTTGAGAAGGCTGGTAAAAATCATTTCCAGTGTCAGTATACAAGGGCATGTATCTGCTCCAGTGTCGAAGTGTCTCATGATATCCAACAGATTGTTGGCGTACTTCCTGGAGCCAAGCATCTCCTGCGCCTTCTGCCGCAGCACCTTCGAAATTTTCATGGGCTTCTCTTGCTGCGACATTCTAATGAAAACTGCTGCACTGCCCAAAACTGATGTATCAATCACAGATGATTTTTGACGAGGTAGAGGTTATGTACTTAAAGACACTGGGCCGGTTGCCTAAATGACCGATCGCCATTGAGTACAATAAAAAAACGTTAAGAGCTTCTGCAGTTGCCTATATCTTTTAGTATTGCGTGTAACATACTACTTTAATTGGAGCGTCAAAACTCGTTCCACACCAGAGTTTCTTAATAGTTTATTTGTTAAACAACTACATATTGTCTACGATATTTAGATTGCGGAATTCACACCAATAATTCATTTGATATATAAAAAGAAGTTGCCATATGTATTAATATAGAATAAAATAAATAAAAATTACCTCATTTAACCAATGAAATTGCGAGTCCGTAACCAACTTAACTTAAAAAAACTAATTTATCTTAGTGTTAATGAAATTTAAACTATGTCGTGTGATTTAATTAAAAAAAAAACTTTATTATTTTTATTGTATGTTTTTAATACAGCGTTGGGCAATCAAAATAACTGTTGAATACAGTATCTTAAAAAGTAAATATTTAAGATTAATATATATCTGTATTTTCAATATATAATACAATTACTTATATTGGGGTTATCAATACAAAGTCGACTACGATATTAAAAGATAGAATAAATGTGTTATCAAACATTTATATTATAAACAAAATGATGTTTTATATTATTAGACTTTAAAGTTCTAAAAACTACAATTACAAGATGAAAATTTAATACAATTTCTAATACTTCCTTTATAGTTTGTATATTTAAAGTAATATAATACAATTACTCAAGTTGCAATTGGATTAATTGGTACAAAATCAAACACTAAAAATAGTTTTATTTTTGTTGCCCATTGTACGCCTCTTATCAAAATACCTATGAACTAATGTTTATGTATATATATACATATGTGTATATATATATAAATATACTGAAAATCCTTCTGAAACGTGAATGAAGAACAACAGATTTTAAGTACTCGAGCAACCAAAATCTGAATTAAAATAAATAGCGTACGAATTACTTCCAAATAGAAATAATAAAGTCGATAGAATGAACAGGGAAGAGAATAGTATTAATTAAAAACAGTTTGTACAAATATTATTATTTTTCTTGAATCATTCATTTCGCCACGAGAACACGACAAACCACACTACACTTAGGCTGGCAACTGCAACTTTTTCCCTCTTAACACTGTAATAAGAAAACAGAAATACATATTAAGAATTAATAAATAAAGAATGAATTATTTGTTAAAGATCTTCTACCTTTTGTAATGTACAGATAGAAGAAATCGCAGTACAATGCAGTCTGAACTATACCAGCCACAATGGCAATCAGATCATAGATTTCCTCATTATGATAACGGTAGATCCAGTTCAGGATGTACAAAGCACGGTATGATCCAAGTGCAAACAAGTAATGAGAAGTAATACTTTCAGCTTCTCCAGTTTTGCTGACCATAAACAGTTGAGGAAGAATGGCAACTGATTCCAAATAAATACTGAATGTCCACAAAATCTGTTCAAAAAGAAAAATAACAAATTAATAAATATATTGATTGGCGAATTTTAATCACTTACCTCTAAGAAGGTGAAATCATGGTTAATGAGCAGAGCTAGAATTACTGCTGGAGCCAATAGAAATTCAATGCGGAAGGTATCATGATTATGATCATAGGTAGCTTTGAATTTCATGTAGATCAAGTAGCATGTGGCGATGGAGACAGCAATGAAGATGATCTTCATCACAGTGTTGTACAGCGATACATAGGTTGTCACCAAATCCAAGTACCTTGTTGTGTAGACCAGAGCAAAAAGAATCTGTGATTTTCCTGAGATACCTGAAAACAAAGAAAATAATTATTGCAGACAACTGAATAGTTAGTATGCAGGGCAATTGTTTTATTTTATATTTTTTTGCTTGACAATGCACTGACGTGGAAGGTTAGGTTAATTGACGTTGAATTAAATTAAACAAAATTCCATTATTCCAACATCTCGTTATGAACATACTAAATGGGAATACGGAATGTATGATAAGAGGACTAATACGAGCGTTCGTTGTACTCTATCCGTTGCGCCGGTGGCGTGTAAATAAATCGATGAGATCGGTCACCGCAAAATCACTTTACCTGCACATGATCGCGTCTTCCAGATTTTCCTCAGTAGAATTATTATGGCCAGCAAATGAGACAAGTCTCCGATTATTCTAAAAATGTTCATTTTCGTACTTAGTTCAAGAAAACTTGGAATATCTGTAGAGCCACAACACCCAACACTGCACACAACACAACTCTTATCTATATGACGTGGCTTTCCTCCGCGTTGATCCGACAGATGTCGCTGCACGTTCAATAAAATTGTATTCTATGTTTATTAGCGACACAACCAGACACAACATTCAAACCTGGGGACCAGGAGAGCCACCACAAATATTATGGGTCTATATCGCAAGCCCGTCCATAATCCCGACTGAATCGAAATGCAACTCCTGGCATAGACTGTACAGTTTAGAGTATTAGAATTAATAAATTTATTTGGGAATTACATTGTTTCTGATGTTTATACGAATGTTTATTTTATAAGAAATTATATACAATTGTAGTGACCTTCATAAATTAAATAGCAGAATTTTTGGTATTCGAATTATTTGTAATAGACGGTTTTGAGATCGCTTAGCTGTTTAAGTCATTAACATTCAATAATCACATTAAATATTATCATTTCACCCGGTTATCACTACATTTTTTAACCAAATTTGTTTAACCTTTATCATTATAAACAGTCTCATTTGTATTCTAATTGTAGCTAAAATCTTGAAACCATCGAACACCAACAAATAATCTTCACATTGCTTAATTGGTTGCATACACTGACAACGCCTCAGTACGACACGCATATAAGTAATAATAAGAGTAGTCGAATGTAATCCATTATGTAATCTATCTTATTTATAGACGTATGATGTTAGAATATTATGATGACCTCATTTAAAGTATTGTCTAAAATTGTGTGGCCGATAGATAATCTTAGTTGTTGGGTCGAGGGAAGAACATAGAACATACTTCCTAATTATTTACACTGATATGTACTACTTAAGAATATTTAATATTCATAAACCCCCACAATGACATAAGTACGAGATAATCCACTGTGAGAGATTTTTAATCCCGGCGCATAACAATAATTTAAAGTAATTCCTTATAAATTTCTTGTTATTTCGAAGTCTATATGATAAATTTCTAAAGACGAAAGTATTATTTTAAGAAATAATGATTCTTATAAATTAATTCGAACCATGATACAAATATATGTATCATATTCACTTATCATGAATTCGAAATACACATGAGAAAGACATTACAATAACAGAATTCTAAATATTGATATGGTGGCATGACCAAACAGAACGTGACATATCAGGACAGGTTAAAACAAAACGCCGAACAAGAGAACAGGACAAAATAAAACAGTAATAAAATAGAATAGTACTAAAACAGAATAGCGAAAAATACATTATTGTTATAATATTATAGTCCCTAACATTTTTTTGCTCAAAGTTTATGAAACTTTTTGCAAATCATCTTTGCAATTTATTGACATATATTGATCAACATTTTACATCATTGATTAAATGAGGACTGGTTAAAAATCAATACATACAAGTTAAACAAGTCAGCTTTTATAAAGATATTGAAGCTGATTCATATTGTTTGTGACAATAAACAAACATCACAAATTAAGACAAAACATAATAAAGTTGACCACATTGATTCATATTTTAAGATTTAATTTTTCTGAAACAATTTAAGTCACTAAGTTCAATACTCAAATCAATCGAACTTGCAAAGATTTATCCTCAGTTTGATGTGTTTGAGTTAAGTTGATGCAACTAGTATACAGAGGATTCAAAATCTTCAGTGATTCCAAGCAACATGAAGATATTTTGAACATTATATGGTTGCTGTATTTGCCTCATGAAATTCCAAAAAAAAGGTTACACTTGAAATATAATATGTAACTACTTTAAATTAATTATCATTATGAATTTATTATTTATAAATTTCAATTATATTTAATTATAACAAATAAAATTTAATACCATTCATGAAGCTAATACTATAATCGATAATAATTCCATTATCGTTCCGAGTACAAATGAAATCCTCCTACATTATCCCCGATAGCTATCTCATTATGATTAATACTTATTTTATTCAATCGCTGTTTGTATTTCAATTTTGTGCAATCCCCTATAGGGTTAACGTCTTAGGTATCTATTTCCGTCGGAACACATCCCCTATTCAGTGACGTGCGAAATATGATGAATTCTTCATGAAGACGAGACAGAAAATTTCTATTAAAAAACGTCGTCCGAAAATTCAGGTTCAGTCAACCATGGCACTCTTGACGCGATTCTTCTTTTGGTTTTCTGTCCGTTTGGGTTCCATCATCGTAGCAATTATATCACTGGTAATAACTATTAAAATTTAATTCTAATACACAAATGCATTCAAAATCAAAACTTTATATACGCTTGAAACCTTCAGAACATACTAGAGGTTTTGTGGACCTCGGAAAAAAAAATATTTCTATTATCTTCTAAGTTGGTCCTGTCTTTTAGACCAAACATTTAATTGAGGGTAATAACAACAAAAAATATACAAAACAAAGTTTATTTGAATTCAAACGCCAATTATGTTATCATTAGGTCCATTTCACTTGCTTATATTACAGCAATAAATAGTATATACATATTTAGTAGACACAAAACAATAATAATCATACTTTGAAAAATTAAAAATAAGTTGTGCTTCTATGTTTGTACTTTCTTTTTGGTTGCAGATTTCTTTAGATTTCAAAAAATACATTTTCTTATATATACAAGTTTCTTTTCTCTTCAAGTTATATAATATAACCATTCTAACTTCATTGTTGAATTTATATAAAATTATAAATATTTCTCTGTTCCATCAAGGAAACAACATTACCCATGGTACAAAAATATAATATTTGGACCAAAAGACAATATGCATTTAACATATATAACCTGTTATATGTGCTTGTGAAAAATAAATACAAGATGCATTTTACATTTTTTAAATGTATTTTTTTATTGCAAGATGCTCCCTGTTGTCCTTAAATTCTTGGAAATTAAATGATGATCCATAACAAAAGCATGATACAAAGTATGAAACACTTGTATCATGACAAAATCGATATTATGGTTTGATTATATCAAAAAAAAAACCAATTAAATTTTAATGAGTCTTCAGCTTCAGCCCATACTTATCGTGCATTCGCCGATTTTGCCAAGATGATTAGCCAATGAATCTTGTTCGCTTTGATACTCGATGTCGACAACTTCCGTTTTGATCTCTACCAATGGCTCGAACTTCATGTTCTCAACCTCTTCCTCGAGTTGCGGGCTCGTCAAATAACCTAAGTCTCCGTAAGGCAACGTTGTGATGTCGAAGTTATTTGTTTCGTTCGTCTCTGCAAACACGCTGTTTACATAGAGGAGCATATCTTTAACAAAAAAATAACTAACCGTCCATCTTCTTCTTGCATGGTCGACCCCTGGGGCGTTTAACCTTGTACGGGAGCTGTTCTAAGGGATGTTTTCGTGGTCGACCACGTCTCCTCTTTTCTTTCTTGTTTTCTTCGCCAGAAGAGCACAAATTTTCCAACGTTACGTGCTCTACAGGTTCACTCTCCGAATCGTCTTCACTGCACATTTCTTCTTGAAACTAAACGCAGGGTTAGTCAAAAACAACAAAAAATGTAGAAGAGTATTTACCGGTCGGAAAGTCAATTCATTATCGTGACTGGACCTGATGTGCAACTTCAATTTGTCCTGTCTTGCAAAGTCTTTACCACAAGTTTCACAGACAAAAGGTCTTTCTCCAGTATGTACTCTCCTATGTCTAATTAGATGGGAAGCTCTTGTGAATCTACAATTCACTAGACATTTTAAAGAAGGATATTAAGATAAATAAGAATCTTACTCTTTATTACAGAAATCACAGGTGAATGATTTATGTGCAGACAGGTTCCTCTTAACATGGCCAGATGCTTCTGACTTTGGGATCTCTTCATTCTTTATTATTATAGTTTCACCAATCTAAAATTATTCATATATTATCAACTTAAATCATATCTATTAACTACCTCCAGAAGATCTTCCTGCTTGGGTTCTAATTTAGGAAGCACAGAAATGCCTGAAATCATAACAGTTAAAAGTCTTATTATATTTATTCCCTAATTTACCTGAAAGAGTCTCATTTTTGTTTGTTTGCGTCTCTGCTATGCTATTTACTGTGACCTAAAAATAATTTTTAAAGTTATTTTTATAATTTATCAATCACTCACTTTAATGTCTTTGGTAAAGTAGTTTTGAAATCCTTCGATTCCTAAATCAGATCCAATTTTAATGATGTTATCCAACTTTGTGGGGTGCACTGAGATGGAACCCAGATAGATGTATTCAAGTATCTTGGACATATCCTCCATTTGGATCCGCCGGAGTACAATTGTGGGATGCTTGCATGGGTTCTCCTCAAAGATGCTTTTGAAGTATGGACTGCATGCTGAGAGGATGATCTTATGTGCTCTGAGAAAGCCATCCTGGCAGGAAAGTGTAACATCATTTAGGGTGTTTGTCTCAAATAGATCCAAAAATAGGTTATTTAGTGAAGGCATTCGATCACTCCACTGCAATAGTTTGGAAGTCATCTACCAAAAACACAAAACTTTAAATGCATTATTGTCACTATTTCAAGAAATATTTACCTTTATAACCTTTCACAATTTTAAAAATAAAGAAAAAGATATGAAAAACAACACTTCGCCTATCACAAATCAGAGATGTGTTATGCTGGTGGCTAGCATTTATCGCGCCGGAGATGTTTCGATTTTATCGCAATTTTCGATGAGCGATTCACAAGCAGCGAAGTATTTTTTTCGGGAATTGATTTTCGAGCATTTTGCCCCCCGAGGAAAGTGGCGTTAGTTACGCCCAATGGAGGGGGGCTCGCGCACTCTCGTACAGTATTGATTTTATGCCCCCCTAACGGAAAGATGAAAAATGGAAAGCACCCCAATGCTTCCTTCAAAATATGCATATATTTAATATTATACTTATATAATCGAAAAAAAAGAGAAAATTTGGCAAACAATTTTTCTTTAAATTATAATATTGTTTAAAATATTTAGTTATAATTTTTTTTTTGCAGTCTTTTATTTAAAAAAAAAATGCAATACAACTTTCATTTGCAGGTGCAAGCTTCCATTTGGTTAATGATAACTATAATCAGTTTGGATAATAAAGAAGATCTAGTGGATTTTCTTAGAAAAACCATTTTAGTAACAGAGGGGCCCATAAACAAATTTATTAACGGTAAACAATATATTTTATAATTGATATTTTTCCTTCAAATTTTAAACTTTCAGATCCGAAAGTGGGTCTGATAATATTTGCTATTTTCTTCACATTGTTGATAATTTCCTGCCTACTTACAATTTTGGGAGCATTGAAGGTATGTTAAAAAATACTATTATTTACAAATCCTATTAATTATTATATAAACTACTTGCGCAAATGACTTCAATTTTTTTCCAGTGCAATCATCTATTGGTTTATCCGTTCCTAACTTTATTTTTTATCTACATATTATTTATGCTACTAATTCATGTTTTTCTGATGCTGGACTTGAAACACAATAACAACGGTTTGGGCTCGCTGATTCTTTACAGTAATCTGGGAGCAATCGTGTTACGTAAGTTGGATTTTGGGCGATCTAATATACATTCTTTTTCATAGTTATTCTGTTATATCATTGGCTCACTGTGCTGAGTTTCGGCCAAATTGTTAAGGAGCTTCAGAAAGAGATCGACGAGCGGATCGAAATGCGAGAAGAATTCAAGAAGCGTTTTATTGGCCACTTTGAAGATTTCTAAATTAATGGAGTATGAATGCATCCTATTTATTATAGTTACATATTTACATGTTAATAAATGTAATATACATAATGATAAGAAGTAAACAATAAAGTGCAATAATCATATTTATAATCAAACAACGATTAAATCATGAACAACAAAAAGGAGGTATTAGATATATAATCTATAAGCTTCCGGCTTTGTGGTTATATACTTGTACATTTTTTTTTATTTGACTTGGTTTACGAACTCATTACCTTTTATCAGATTTGTCAATGATGATTTCATTTTTTGTAAGAATTAGTAATTTGTCGCATACAAAAGCAATGAAAATAGATGAAATTTTAACTTCACCACCACTCTGTAGTTGATGGTGTAAGTCAGCGTATTCCAAACTGTGAAGCGCGCCTCCCTAGAGAGGCGCGGACTAATAGGGCAGGTGCGAAAATTAGTCACACTGAGCAATTTTCTAACGGACTGCTAAAGTTTTATCTGTAAAAAATGGAAGAATAAATAAAAAAATATTTTTAACGACTACTTAAATTTAATTATCAGAAAGAGTTATATATTTGTTTCTAAACAAAGTGAACGCATTTCTAAAAAAATTGGAGCTTTGAAAATCAAATTTGCAAAAAAAATAAGATTGACATGTTTCCACTTTTTAATTTATGCGCCCAAGATAACAAAAGCAAGATTGCAAAGAAGCAAACAAAAATCTATGCGTGGATACAGAATCCATTTATCGACGAAGATGATGAATTTGGATTGACAATTATTGAAAAAGAAAAATTAATTGAATTATCTTGTGATACTACATTAAATCATAAATTTCAGACTGTATCTCTGGTTCAATTTAGGTTGAATCTTCATAGAGAATATAATACTTTCTCAAACAAAGCTTTGAGAGTACTGCTGCCGTTCGCAACATCATATTTATGAAACTGGATTTTCTGCCTTAGCTGCAAAGAAATCAAAATATCGAGCTCGTTTAGTTGTAGAAAAAGAGCTACGACTGGCTATCTCGTCACTAACACCAATATTTGATAAACTTTGTGTTAATAGACAAACACATCCATCTCATTAAAAACAATAAAATTATTGTTTCTATTTTGTTTTCCATTAGTTTATATTAATACAATTTTTTAGGAGTATTATTTTTGTGTTTTTATTATTTTATGAAATGGAGGGGGGAGACGCCAAATGATTGAATATTTTTAAGGGAGGGGAGGAAGGGCAGTGCCGCATTTTAGATTTTGAGGCCTCGGCCATAAATATGAAGTGGTAAGGCATGAGTGGGTAACTTCAAAAGAAAAAAATATCCCATAATTAGTAATTCGCGGGGCCCGATTGATGAGTCGTAGCAACACCTCACAACTGCAGGGTCTCAATTGTTTTCTTTTTGTTGAATTGACACCAAAGAAATTAAATATTCATACATCTTTTAAATGACCAAATATTTAGTGCATTGCTAATTATGGATCCGAGTTTATTATCATACTTTTTTTTTAGAAATGTAATATTATTATGAAACTATTAACAAAATTTAACTAAATTGGAACCAGCTCCATATATATTAAAGTAGCTTTTATATATACAGTGGAACCTTGCTTAACAAGCACCTCGTATAACGAGCAAAGTAAATTCTAAGATAAATGACTCCAAAATGGAAACCATTATCGTATATTACAATAATTTATATGGGGAAAATTGTTTCACTATACGAGTAAAAATTTTGGAACGGTTTATGCCCGTTAAGTGAGGTTCAACTGTATATATTATATATTGGCGTTGTGCAGTAACAAATAAATAAAAAGCATAATGAAGTAAACAGTCTAAATAAACTAAAGACCGAATAGAAACAATAAAGATAATTTATTTATAACGAAAAATATAAAATAAATATTTTTTTTAAATGTAACAACCCAAGTTAGTAAAAAAATAAAATAAATTGTTCCTTGTAAATATTATATATATAAAATATATATGTATTAAAAAAAATAGTGTTTCCTATTCATTGTACTTAAAATGTGAATGTGCAGGCTTGCATTTCCCTGATTGTGCTTTGAACGAGTCAATTGGAATAGTACAGGAACATCATATAGTAATGGAATGATAGAAAAATAAGTTAAATCTTTGACACCCTGTATACGTTTTAGAACTGAATTGTTTCCTCCTAATTTTATCTTGCCTTTAAGGCTTCAATATACCAAAGTTAAGTCGTAATTGCTCCAGAAACACGAAGGTGAGGATCGTATGTGGACCGAGACGCAGGAAAGCTGGAACATATCCCTTGAAGAAGCCTGCCGGGCCATGCACAGCAGTATGCTTGATCACATCCAAGTTTCCTTTAAATTCACCAGGCTTGGAATTCATCATTCGCGTTTTTACTACGTCAATAGGTTGAGTCATGGTTGTGGCAATTGCTCCCTGTAAATTAAATTGAAAAAGGTTTATTTCTCTTGAAATAAAAACTTAAGTTAGAGTAAATATTACAGCAGTCAAACTAGATAAGAAATGGGTGGTCAGGTTGTCCGTGAAATAATCCGTTTCTAGAAGATACGACTTGACCAAGTCGTAGAAGGATAACTGGCCGATTGTCATGAAGACGGCCCTAGTTGTAGCTGCACTCGCTCCGCCGAACAGCTTGGCAACACCTTCTTCCTTGTACACCCTGAAGAGACCGTCCACAGCGTTCTTGTAACTGAAGAAAAGATAATTGCATACGTTAAGATTCCGGAATTTCGCAGCGCGGTTTAAATTACTTCCTGCGCTGGTCCATCGGTAATTTAACGTCGTTCTGCATGCGAACATTAATCATGTCCGCGGGGGTACCGCACAGACCCCCAGCTGCTCCCGCCACCCCTGCTATCCCCACCTTAGCAACGAAGCTGGATTCACCGATGTTCTGCTTGACGACCTCGTAAATACCAAACCTAGTCATGGAGTAGGTCAGTTGCCTTAGCAACGAAGCCGACAGCCCGCTGTACAGGGCCAACAACCCTGCAATTGCAATATCAAAAATTAACAACGAAACGGAACAGGCATAGAATATTTAGGAAACGCACCTTGAGTCTTGACGATGTTCGCTGTTGATGTAATCACGTTAAGCTTTCCAGTTTGCTGGGTCTGCAGATGTACCTTGACCAGATCGATGGGATGCGTGAAGCAGGCCGCCCCCGCGGACGCCAAACCGCCAAAATACCACCTCGACAATTTCTGTTTCTGTTGTTCGTGCATTTCTAATACAAAAGAGAGATCAATTTTTAAAACAAAGCACGATATGCAGATAGTTGCAAAACAGATCAATTAACACTTTTGTCCGATAATTACCAATGCAGATCTATTAATAGAGTTGAAAAACGCGATCGCTCTACTCTGACGGATTACACTGGTGTTCTGCGAAACGCGGGTATCGATCATAGATTTTTGAAAAGAAGATTAATAAGTATCCTGGTGACTTTTCTTATCGGTGACTTTGCAATTTTCGTTACATAATCAGCGGTCGCTGATAATATTTACAGCATCTTATCAGTTTTAACTTGATCATAATGTGTAAATTCCAAATGAGACTGACTAAATCAATATCACGAAATCGTTTCCTGATACGAATTATTTTAACATATTATATTTTATTATACAAATTACCACAATACAAATTCTACAAAATAACATAATAAGAAAAATTGATACAAATTGATTTGATGCAAAAGGCTACTGACCATAGATCAAGACAATGCATTTATTCGTCTCATGTTCTCGATTTGATATGCAAGTACTTTGGATTGTTAACAGATTTTATCGGCCAATATGTTTTCAAACTATTGAAATTTCGGAAATGGGCGGAAAGTTCTCAGTTAATAGATAATAGCACTTTGAACCACAGGAGGGCCGCGAAAATGAAAAACTGATAACAGACCGCACGGTATGGTTTTTCTATTGGGTCTCATAATTCGAGTGAAACTAATGCCCAACAAAATTAAATGTACTAAATTTTCTGATCCAACAAAATCCTACGCTCAAATATATACACTTATGTGTCGCAGCACACAGTTTGATAGACATTGCTCTAGAATTAAGATTATATACCTATAATATGATTATAATTTATTTCAGTTGAATTATTCTGCCATTACAAAAAAACTTTTGTCTGAAGATGGTATAGCTGTCGTTGAAGGAACACAACTGACAATAAAAGAGAGATTACATTTGCTAATAAGCATAGAAATATAGAAAAACCAAATTACATTTCCGCTAACAACGAAAATTTCAAAAAAATATTAAAAATGAAATCGCTGTATAAAAAGATAAACATCGTAGCCACTGTCACACTGGCTTCTAATTTCCATAGTTAAATCAATGAGTATCAAATCATAAAGAGCCTTTTCTTCTACAGTGGTAATAAAATTCGAACAAATATTAGTGATTTCGATACAATTTGATAACTGTGTGCAGATTTTAATTCTCATAACTTAATCTAAATATTTAAGAAAGCGTATTTGTTATTATTAATTGTTTCTATCACTTAAACTGTCACGACCTCCCCCATGCAACATATTATTGGGGCCCCTTAAATTCGTGAGAAATCCTGCTCGGAATATTTTTAATTGGGGCATGGTTTCAGGAGGCTTGGACAGATTTGAATGTTGAAAAGTAAATTTGGTAACCACGGGCAAATATGAAGCACCAGTTAAAAAATGATGAAAGGATTGGAGAGTCAGTTCTTGATTAACCATATTAAGAGTGTCGTGAGCCTTAGCGAGAGAATTGCTGTAAATGACAACAGCAAACATTTTAAAATTTAATGTCCAAATTTTGATTTGGGCGTATATATCCGGGCCTTCCCGCGTTGTCTTTATGAATTCAACGCAAAATGCCTTCGTGGTTGATGAAAATACAATATAATTAATTTATGTTAATTAAATAAACTGAATAAGATAAAATATTTATAAAAGTAGGTTGGAGGAAGATCGAGATGGCTCTAGATGGGTTAATTTAGATTTATTAATAATATATAAGATAACTTCTTTTTTTTTCTTTGCCATACAAGTAAAGAAGGTCTTGATATTTTTACAATCTCAAAATTATGTGACGATAACAGATACTTGAGTTTTAAAAAAATAAGTTCTAATTTTACGAATGCAAATAAAAATTATATTATAGTTTCAACAAAAATATTATATTTCATGGATGGAGAGACCTATGGTCGATAGCCGTTTCCAATAGCTATTTATTTTTTCTTTAATTTTATTTATATTTTTATTTGTTTATGTCGATGATAAGGAGTTTTATAAGAAAAAATAATAATAATGGCGTCAATTAAATTAATATTATCAATAATAAGATTCTTGAAAATGTTTTATTCAAGCAAAATGAAAGTAATCTCAGTTTCTCAATAGATAATTTATGAAATGAAAATAACATCTTATACAATTTACGAAATTCAATTGCTTCTAATTAATTCCGGTGGCCTCGAATTGGAGTTGCAAACATAACGCTATATAAAAAAGGTCTGTTTCTCAGATAATAGTGATTGTCTGTTCAATGTTAAAATCTATATGAAAAAATGTCATCGGCGAACGACAGCCGGACTTAAACCTGACTTAAATTATTCCGGTTTTAAAATGAAGAATTTAAAATGAAAACAAGAGAGAAACTCCAAGCGGCTATGACGTTCCAAACATTAAGATGATGCCCAATTTAAAAATAGTTTTCTAATAACTAAAGTATTTATTTTAACGAGAACTGCTCAATATTATTTATACGTACTGGCGAATTTTCGCCTCAAGGAGATTCAAGTGCTCGGATAAAATGGATAATTAAGATTTCCAACAGATTATTTCCGTGACGCCTAAAAATAGACAGCAGAGTGTCATTTGATAAGGATTGAAAACTGTTGACCTTGCTAGAAAAACTGAGCCTACAATTTCCCACAGAAAACTAAACAAAAAGATTTTTTTAATGAAAATCAAAGGAATTCCTGTTTGATAAACCGTTTAAAGCAAAAATTACACCAGGCGATCTACATATTGAGAATAAAAACCAAGAAAAACTAATTAATATTAATGACCGAAGACTGAATTTCTTCATATAAGTCTCAGGTTCACTTAAAACTAAAAATAATTTGATAAGTTGAATCACTAACACGAAATTAAAAACAAACATTTTAGACTTGAAACTTTCTGTTATTTAAAAATCTTATAACATTTGCTTAGAATAATAAAATAAAACTCACTTGTTATTTGTGTTTTTTTACGATTTGCAAAATCGTTGCTATGCGTTGCAAGTCGTGCGCGAAAATTGCAAGTGCAATTGCGATTTTTCGCGCGCCAATTAAGCGGTACTCAAATTGAGCAAGCAAATATTTTCCCGCCGTGGGTCTTCCGCGTTCCACGCTCACAGCACCTCTGCCCAAATCGGAATCGAACAGAATCTGTACTATACATGTAGCAGTATAATTAATGTATAGTTAATGGAATATGACCGACGAATAGAAAGAATAAAAAAAGGAAAAACAACGAATGTAAGCACTGACACCGCGCATTCAGAGAGCAAATAAGTTCAAGGACGCGGTTATGCAAGAGGAATTTTATAAATATTTCAATTTTTCTTCGGTCATTCAGCGCACGTTCCTTGCTGACAAGGCATAATAGCTATAGTCGTATGCATGTTATGTTTTTGACTATACGATGATTCCTGCTTATAAATTAGGTAACCATTAATTCAAGCTTCTTCAGATTTGAATTTGAATGAGCCATCTATTGCATATGACAAGAACCTATGAAAGCATTAAAAGTTAATTATTCCAATATAAAACCAAATTTCATGAGAATATAGCATTTTTTTAAAAAACACTTAATAATTTTACTTTGTTTTGAATGTTGAAAACCTTTCTCTCGGGCAACTGCTTTTCTTTTGAAATTAATTTTAATGAATGCACAATTTCTGTCATTCTATTTAAAATTCAAAACTATGTTGCGCCATCTATACGCAGACAGAAATTTTCAGGTTAGGTGTGGGACAGTATTGCCTGCGGATCATGTTCGTGGTTGTATTTCTAGTTTCCATGCAGTTTTTGTTTAGTTTGATTGTTAATTCGATGAGTTGCATGCAGAACTACTTACTGAATTGAACAGGCGTCCAAATTATATGGTATACTGCATTGGTGGGACGTTTTCGTGGTTGCGATAAGTTCGAGTTTGCGCTTGACTTGACTGGCGGCAGCTGCGCTCAGAAGCCTTCTTCTAGCCCCTTTCGATTTTTTCTCAAGGTTTAAATAGAGTGGTAATTGATGTGAAATTAGGGGCCACGGCCTCCATACTCTGCTCTCTTTTCACTTTGCTAATTTCAGATTTAAAATGACTGAGATTGGTGCAGACAGGCTCCTGGCCTGCTTGGATGTTTCTGAGATCGATAAGTTTGTGCTCATCGAGGAGCATAATCTGGCTGACAGTAACTTTGTGTTATCCCATCTTATGAAGCAGGTGCTAAACAATAAAAAGAATAAAATTTGCTTTGTAATGATGCACAACACCGTTGGACATTATCACAATGTTGGTAAGAGGTTGGGTTATGACCTCCTGGGCAAGGTGAAGGATGGCTCCATAGCCATTATAGAGCCCATGACAGCTATATTTGATGAGCTCATGAAGCAAAGCTATGGATTGTACACAAATAAAGTGTTGGACCAGATGATCATAGCTTTGGAAACTGCTATTAAGTCTCAGATGCAAACATTTAAGGTTGAGGATGGGGGTCATGTGCATATGATTATAGATGATCTGAGCCACTTGTTTGATATTGGCATTGGCTTTGGAAAAGTAGTGAATTTTGTTAGTTCTATAAACAAATTCACACACCAGAAGAATTTCAACGTGTTAATCAACATGCACATAGGCGACGAAAATGATCATAGAATCAGTTCAGCTCTCGAATTAATTGCAGACATTCACATAGATGTGGCTCCTTTGAAGACGGGCCACAGTAGCGATGTTACCGGAGTTCTCACTATTACAAAAGATGGAGGCGGCTCTGAAAATATTTACCACTACAAAGCTCTGGAGCGTGAGATAAGAACCTTCAGACCTGGCGAATCTCTCAATTTCTTGTACAGATAGTCCATTGTATACTACATATTTAATGGCACTAATAAATATTATTTACAATAAGTGAATTCATTTGTCTTAAGCGAAAACAATATTTTTAAAACTTAGCAATATAGGCACTTTATAAGTATATAAGTTATACAACAATAATAAAATATTTTAGAAATGAAGAAAAATTGTATAAAAAAATAAAAATCTTGGCGCTAATTGGCATGAAACATAACAAACAAAAAAATCAGATCTTATTACTAGGCCACACACGTATCAAATGCTCGGTGTATGGAAGATGGCTATGTTATCGTCCAGGTACAAGTTTATGGGCTTGATTCTACACTAACGTTACTAACACTCGTGGACCTGCTGGGCTTCTCACTTTCCTTCTTGTAAGCAGCGTGTCCGTTCCGCACAAGCTCTTCGGCGATGTCCACGTCCTGATCATTGTTGACATCGAAGAGGTCGACACCGGGTACTGGGGAACCCTCTCTCTTGGCCCTCGTCTTTTCTCGCACGCAATATCCATTTATCTTCGCCGATAACTTCCGCCATTGCGCCGCGTGTGTCCATTCCTCAAACTTGTCGATGGCTCCGCTTGACCATTCCTCTCCGACAGGCTCTACTTTTGCTAAGAAACACTCAATAGCTTGGAAATGCAATCTTAGGAAGTCGGTACGCAGTTCGAACAGATCTTTACAGGCCACGGTATCCGTATCACCGTAGTCCACATAATACAACAACGCTGAATTTTCTTTCTCATCTTCAGTAACATTCAACACTTCAGCCCGATACCTAAAGAACAATATATACTTTATGTCTAGTTATTTATAGTAAAAAAACATATAAATATAGAACTTCAAAGTGTAAACATATTTTCGAATACATAATAAAAAACATACCATTTATTATCGTATTGGAAGGTAGCCGCAACCAAATCGCCTTTGGACACGGTCTCCCGTATGTGTCCATCGCGATTGTTAGGTATCTTATAATATTCGGTCATGTTTTCGACGAGTACGTCCAATTCAGTCGCTTTGGGACCCACAATCTGTACCCAGAACCGCGATGGATCAATCATAGCTGAAACGTATACTTCAAATGGACTGTCTGATTGACCTACAACAAAAGTTCAAAAGTATAAGAAAGATGATATATTACCCAATAATTACCAGGTATGGGCGACATTCGTTCAACTTTGGGACTTTCAGCTTTATTTAGATCTTGAGAGTGTTTAGATGGCATTCTGGGTTCTCGCTTTGCCAATGAAGCTTCTAAGGATGCTTTACTCTCATTGTATTTTTCAATTATATCCTCTATGTATGACTTCGCTAGATTAATTTGATTTGCACTGCCTTTCAAGGTAACTTTTCTGATATTATTTGTTCTCTCTGAATCCACAGTGATTTGAGCCCCAGTAACTTTAGTGATTTCTGTAATTCTATCACCACACCTGCCTATGATTTTTCCGACAGCTCCATGGGGCACCCACATAGTCTCACACTCAATAATTTGTTGATTGTCTATGTAATGCATAATCAATTGCTCTGCTAACAAACAGCTATCAGCGACCCCCTTAATAATACATATGTTCATTTTCTTATCTTCCCTATGATCCTTAAAACTTATCTTAGTATTTGATAGCTGCTCAAACTCCTTAATTTTATTGCCTTTCCTGCCAATTATCATACCCACATTATCTTTGGGAATCACAATCTCTGTAATCTTATACTTTGAGGAAATAATGTCTGAGTTATAATCATCTTCATCATCCTTTAGAAAAATATAAATCAAATATCCTGTGACACTGCAGAGGGAAATACCCAGAGCCACAGTCAATGACTTCACACTGAAGAAAGGCCTGCAAAATTATGGAACATTTTAACTAAACAATAAAATATTAACAATTTACTTACATTTTTCTAGTTACAGTTTATTTTTGCATAACAACAAAAATAACTATAATTATATTATGAACCGTAACTAAACCAAAAATCGCGAAGTCTGTGACATAAGTTTATATATATATATGCACATAAGTATATATAGAAAAAAAAAACAATCGACTATTATTATTTATAGGTTATAAATTCATGCACTTAGTGAACATTTTTGAATTACCGATTAACTTAATATGTGACTCATTTAGAAATAATTAATAAAACAAGTTAAAAAAATCAAAGTATCTCTCAAATATCTATTCGAATCACTTGGACCACTTAATTATCTGATCAATGTGATATATTTTTTTGTTTAAAGAAATTTTAAACAGTAACGTTAGGGAGAGTGATTCAATTTTTTAAATTTACCAATTTGTATATGATCAAATTACCGTAATTTAAAATGATAATCACAAAATCAAACAAAAAAAATCTAAATTATTATCAATTTACTGAAAAATTAAATTAGCTCATAAATTTTGTTGATTTCAAATTGGTATCGGTATGGCGGGAAACTATCGCACCAATGGCTATTTCCATTTGAAGGACAAACAAGTATAATTGGCAACGTTGCATTGCGACCGGTGTTATTATATTTGGCGGGCTGGCGTCGTTATTTTTCCAAGTCGGATTCAACAGTTTTTTCACATTTCAAAACGAATTTCGATCATAGAATGGGCGATAAAGGTGACGTAGGTCAGTCTCAAAGAAAATTCGTTTGCTATTTAGAATATCTAGTATATTTAAACGTATTCGTTCTAGGTTATTGAGTAGTTGTTCATTTTACTGAGTTTCAATTCTCATTAATTCATTTTTTTGTTTGAGTTTGATTGGATAATGTCATTTGTTAAGTCAACTTTTCAACTTATTAACAATATAATTTTGTTTAGAAACCTTTGATGATGCAGTGGAGGAAAGGGTCATCAATGAGGAGTATAAAATATGGAAGAAGAATACACCATTCTTATATGATTTGGTTATGACACATGCTTTGGAGTGGCCCTCGCTAACTGCTCAATGGTTGCCTGATGTTACTAAGCCAGAGGGTAAGGACCATTCAATACACAGGTTAATTCTGGGAACGCACACATCTGATGAGCAGAACCATTTACTTATTGCTAGTGTTCAGTTGCCAAATGAAGATGCTCAATTTGATGCTTCCCATTATGATAATGAGAAGGGTGAATTTGGAGGCTTTGGTTCTGTTTCTGGTAAGATTGAGATTGAAATAAAAATCAATCATGAGGGTGAAGTTAACAGGGCCAGGTACATGCCCCAAAATCCATGTGTGATTGCCACCAAAACCCCATCAAGTGATGTACTAGTATTTGATTATACAAAGCATCCGAGCAAGCCAGATCCAAATGGTGAATGTCATCCAGATTTGCGTCTTCGCGGCCACCAGAAGGAGGGCTACGGTCTATCCTGGAATCCAAATCTTAATGGATACTTGCTATCTGCTAGTGATGACCACACAATATGCCTTTGGGATATCAACGCTACGCCAAAAGAGAATAGAGTGATTGAAGCAAAAACTATATTCACTGGTCACACAGCCGTCGTAGAAGACGTAGCTTGGCATTTGCTGCATGAGAGTTTATTCGGATCCGTAGCTGACGACCAAAAATTAATGATCTGGGATACCAGATGCAACAACACCAGCAAACCGTCACATACGGTCGACGCTCATACAGCCGAAGTGAATTGCTTAAGCTTCAACCCGTATTCTGAATTTATTTTGGCTACAGGCAGTGCTGACAAGACTGTTGCTTTGTGGGACTTGAGGAATTTGAAGCTGAAACTGCATAGCTTCGAGTCACACAAAGACGAAATTTTCCAAGTACAGTGGTCTCCGCATAATGAAACGATTCTAGCTTCTTCCGGTACCGATAGAAGGTTGCACGTTTGGGATTTAAGTAAAATCGGGGAAGAACAAACGCCCGATGACAACGAAGATGGTCCTCCAGAGTTACTTTTCATACATGGTGGTCACACCGCCAAGATTTCTGGTAATTTACAAAATACAATTTTCATTCACAGAGTATATAATGCTTTTTTGAATTTACAGATTTTAGTTGGAATCCAAATGAACCGTGGGTCATTTGTTCTGTCTCTGAAGATAATATTATGCAGGTGTGGCAAATGGCTGAAAATGTTTATAATGATGATGACGGTGATATGGCTATTTCGGATGCTGAAACCCCAGCTAATAATTAGGTACAAATGTGTTTCTTTTAACTCGTTCTTCTTTCTGTTATACGCGGGTCTAATCATTTACATACTATTTTTTTTAAATTGTAATTATCTATTACTTAGATGATGACCAATAATGGAAATTTATTTAAAGTAAAAAAAAAGTATAATAAAAAATCATGTAGTAACAATCTCTGTTTTATTAGACCCTATACCCATAACAACACAATACTCTGATTCACGCGAACTTTGATCCAGTGAAGTTCTTTTTCAAACCTTGCCAGCACTTGAAATATTCTGGATCCAATTTCTGGCAAGTGTCATATCCCCACTTGGTGACTGCTAATCCCAAGCAACTTTCAAACATAAAAGCCTGAAATTATAACATATTTTAATACATTATCTTCTATTTAATTCTATATAATACTTGGGTTCCTTCCGCTACACGACAAGGCTTTAGTGGTTCTTCGCTAGCCTCTGAGAAACATTTGAAGTCGGGACCATGGGGAGTCATCATAGAGTGAAGTGTTGCTCCACCCGGCAAGAATCCGCCTTTCTTTGCTTCATACTGACCAAGTATCAGACCCATGAACTCTGACATACAATTTCTGTGATAATAGGGAGGTCTGAATGTATGTTCTTGCACCGACCATCGGGGCGGGAAAATGACAAAGTCTGCAATAGCCGTACCCTTCTTTTCTGATTGGCATGTTAGCACTGTGAAAATGGATGGGTCCTACAAGTTGTTATATTATTATGGAATATTTTCAGTTATTTCAAGTTATGTGACATACGCAATGATCAAAAGAGACCGAGTTGATCACATTGAAATTCGCCAGATCATATTTGTAAGGTGTATAATTTCCATGCCAGGCGACGACATCAAACGGACTGTGGTCCTGCTGGCAGACGAATAGTTTACCCTGATATTTTGAAATTATTTCATGAGTGGAATCTAGGTCTTCGTAGCAGGCGAGAGGGGTTAAGAAGTCTCGGGGATTGGCCAAGCCGTTAGCTCCGATTGGCCCTAAATCCGGTAGAACGAAGTGCTGTCCGAAGACCTCGAGCACGTATCCTCGGCTGTCTTCGCTCACCTCCACGCAGAACCTCATCCCCTGCTGAATCACGCATATTTCGTTCGGTTGTACGCACATTTTTCCAAACTCCGTCTTGATACGTAATTCGCCGACCTGAGGAACTGTGGAACGATCAGTCTAAGCAGGTACTTTCTTAGTCGCTTTACGAACCGATCAAGAAATCACCATCCGCATTATAAAAAGCGCGATTGCCCATTGACGAATTACAGGAATAGATATGAATCGCAATACCGGCCTTGCACTTCGGATCACCAGCGCCACAAACAGTGTTCAAACCTTCTACAAAGTCAACATTTTTTGTTTTGTCCGGAAGGTCAAATGGATTCCACCGCATCTGAAAAGACTTGCTGGTTTTTGTACATGATTGTTAAGGTATTACTTTTGAATACCTGATTTGGATCCGGCTCTTGTTCATCCCAGTTATGAGTGATATTGCCTTTCTGGAAAGGTTCAAAGGGCGCGTGACCCGCGGATGGACGGATCCTATATAGCCAACTACGTTTGTTTTCTACGCGTGGAGCCGTGAAAGCTGACCCTGAGAGCTGCTCAGCGTAGAGCCCGTACGGACATTTCTGAGGGCTATTCTGGCCTTTCGGCAACGATCCTGGACATCTCGGATCCTCCGAAGAGAACTCGGACCCGAAGCCAGACATATACTAATTACAAACAAAAAGTATTAAAAAATATTTTCTAAATAAAAACACACCTTACCTCTATCTTCTCGGACATGGTTTGCATACAAGAACAAGTCAACAACTAAGACGCATTCAGGAATTTTTATTTTATAAGAACGTCGGATTTATCTCCTGAGATTCCAGTATGCAAATGTGTGGAAACAGTTAAACTTGTTTTCGTATAAATATGCATTAGATAAAGTCGTTTTTCTCATCTTTATTCAACTTTAAACAAGTGTTACTAAGGTAAACATTGCAGTAATAAAAAAATACCACCTTACATAACGCAGAAGGAAATTATAAAGAGAAACTAAAATATAATAGTTGCGTAAGAAAGATACAACGTTCATACGTATTTAGCTTGAAGTAGAGGAGTAATTTTTCATCCACTTATGCAATAGGAAACATAAAGATACACGAGAAACTGCCTAAACTAACACAACACAAATTCAATCTCCCAGTTCAATACACTTTTCCGTGAGTAGATTTTTTTGTTCCTGCAAATTGCATTTTGACACTAAACAAATCAAGCTCCATTCCAAAAGCAACAGATTCTTCATATTTTGTTACATCTCTAGCATATCTCACTTTATTTATTAATTTCAAATTAATTAGAAACATAAAATTTTAGACAATAAAGAGACTAACCCCTAAGTTATCATATTCATTAATATTATATTATTATTTGCAGGTCAACAATTTTTTTCTCGTCTCATTTTTACTTATACTTATTTATATAATTTACAAAGCGAACCCTGCAAATACAAAAACAAATATATAATAAATGTAGAAACGTATTTAAACAATTAACTATTGAGTAAATGAATTTGTACACTAAAAACGAAATATTTAATAGAAACTAAAAGAAATGCTTGCAAAAAAATGTATATAAATTAAAAAAAATCAACAAAACGGAGCCAGAAATGCTTGCAAACAGGTAGTCAAATCTACAATTCCATCTTCATGTGGTGATTTGATACAAGCAAATTTTCATATATATTTCCAAATATCCTATATAAAATAAATATAAATAATGCCTGGTTTTCGAAGGGCTATCCGATATTATTGTTGAACATATATTTTAAAAATTTTGAACATAATAGTATATACCCTAAACAGTATGTGTGTATAAGAGAGAAAGATAGAGAGATGATGTTTGGACTTGTACATGAGAAATAAAACACCGTAATCTAGTGACATACATGTTATACGTATATAATATAATCTATGTTCATTCATTTTTTGTCCTTAATTATTTTACGCACAACTCTTTCTGATGACGTTTTGGTCGGTACCTAAAAAGTTTTTTTTTTTCGTAAATCGAATAAAAATATTTAAAATAAAAACACGATCCGTATTGGTTTACATATACATATATTATAGGACAAGAAAAAAAAATAGTTTGTTTTCCATTTTTGAACATTGCATGGTAAAAAAATAATAAGTGAAATCGCCAAAAGTTTTGGTTGTTGTTGTTTTTTTTTTAAAAAAACTTTTTAAATATTACACGCCTTCGTTTCCTTTGTTACTCCTCAAATACGTTATACAGAAACAATTGATTATTATAATAACTAAGCAGTTGTGATATCGCGGGATCTTTTCATATTATTTTTATTTTTGTATTATTTTTTTTGTATTTTTTTAAATATATTTGTTGAAAATTACAACTGACCGCGGGACCTTAAAGGAAGTAGTCAGGAGTCCTGCGAGTGACATGGGGCTCGCCGCGCCTTGGGGCGGGATCAAACTGCAAACTGATTAGAGCAAAAGAGAAGTAAATAAATATATGATAAACAAAAGTAGTGCTAATACTTACAATGAATACTTTAGGGCATCATCTAATTCCATGATGGCAGCTTGATTGCCGCAACGATAACAATAATTGGGTGCGCTGAAGATGGTGACGACGTTGCGATCGTGGCACCAGTTATAACCTTCCATCACAAGTTGATGTGCTCTCGACACAAGGGTGAGTCCGTTTGAGTGGTTGAACGTCTCGGAGATGTCTTGGCCAAAGGTGTAACCAGCTCCGCGCGGTGAAATGCCCCATCCTCCGCGATCGTCGGGATCTGACCAAAGAAGATCACACATGGGACCTTCATGTGGTACCTGCACCAAAGTTTAAAAAAAACAAATATGAAAGTATATCATTTTCATATAAAACACAATCTTATTACCTCTTGCAAACGATCAAGAGCCCTGATGTGGTCTAATGTATCAATGCTGGGACTTAGTCCACCATGTAAACAGAATATTTGGCCATCAACAAGGGCAGTCAGTGGCAGGTAATCAAAAAGATCAGTGAAGAATTTCCATACATTTGCATTTCCATATTTCCTGAGGCACTCATCATAAAACCCATAAACCTGGGTAATTTGACGAGATTCATGGTTGCCTCTCAATATTGTGATACGTTCCTTGTACCTGACTTTCAGGGCAACAAGCAGTGTGACTGTTTCTACAGAGTAGTAACCACGATCAACATAATCACCCATAAACAGGTAATTAGTGTCTGGACTGCGGCCACCTATCCGGAACAGTTCCATAAGATCATGGAACTGTCCATGGACGTCGCCACAAACTGTCACAGGACATTTCACCTCTTGTACATTTGATTCCTTAGACAAGATTTCTTTAGCCTGTAACAAAAAATGCAAAAAAATGAAATTGACGTTTTCGATAAACAAGACGACCGTCGCCTACTACTACTACTACCACCAAACGATTACGATTGCATTAAATAATTAAATTATTTCACCGCTCCGGACAGCTCAACAACTCATCAATTTCATTACCTTCTCGCATAACGTTTTCACTTGGCTTTCTGTGAGTTGCTTGCAATCGTTAAGTTGTTCAATCCACTGATCGAGTTCCTTGCACACCGCCTTCTCATCCATTTTATCTATCTTCAGGGCAAAAATAGATTAAATTATTCAACAATCCGTTTATTGATGCATCTATTTAACGGATTCAGAGTATTTCAATAGCACAAACTAAGCCCATCAAAGCTTTTTTTATACAAGCGCAAAACACAAATTCGGCAAAATGGCCGACACTGGAGGAGAGCCCCAGTGATGTCATTTGATGTTGACTGTACGGCCGCCCGCAGTGTTGCCACTTCTAACAAACCCCCCTCCATTGTCGATTTACAGAAAGTTTATAACAATTCCACCGTTAATAACAACTACAACTATTTTCCAGATCTTATCAGGTCCATATCTAATCTAAAAGTAATATTAATGTAATCGCGTCGTGGAGTTACCGTACTAGAATTTATTTGTGATTTAAGGCAGAATACATAGAAGCGTCACGTTGGATGAAAAACCTAAATACCAATTTTTAACTGCATTTATTGAGTGTAAACGTGGCAATGCAGCTTCTGCAATGCGCCGACGCGTATCGAACATCAATGAAATTATTAATCAAGCGATCGAGTGAGCGAGTATTTTGAACTTGTGCCCTAAAGTACACAAAGGCCGCCTACGTTGCGCAAAGCATAAACGAAACACTAATTTTAGATGAATTTGCTTTTTCGCCAAACCGTATAAATAGACCGGAAGCATTTCCGTTCTACGAAAATATACCTTGCCCGACTAGATTGTTTATATTCGGCATTTGGCTTGTTTACGTTTCGCAATACGCTTTTATGACTGTAATTAAACAATAGAGAAAACAACATAGAGCAAGTTACGCAATTGCAGTCGGCGATTGATCGTCATTCTTGGTCTTGTCAACTTGCCGTTCACTAACTTTGGTGGTGCTCCCGTCTGGATGCGAAGGGGGCACGGTGGATTTCGTGGCATTCTTCATGTTCGCTGCAAATACCTTCACAATATTGGATGCAGTAAAATTTTGTTAACATTTCAAAAGTGACATTGTTAAGAAAACAAAAACGCCAACTTTTGAAATTCGAATTTGTGCGCTGAGCGTGCCTAGGGACTTTGGCGTTCTTATGTTGGTTGACTGCTTGCAGCCCCCACTACTAGCTTCCTGTGCTTGGAGCAATATCGTCTGTTTCCGTTCTCTTTCAACTTTTGTACGTTGCAGAAGTTGCACGCATTTCAATCTGGTACATAACCATGTCTGAAACTCTTCAACTTAGAGGAACCCTTTTGGGTCATAATGGTTGGGTCACTCAAATCGCGACCAACCCCAAATATCCCGACAATATTATTTCGGCTTCTCGTGGTGAGTATTCAAATTTAATTTTTTACTTGAAGTTCAAAAAAAAATGTCTGCCTGACTTGTGGTGCTGTAACAATTATCTTTAAATCCGTGGACATCGCTGTTATTCGTTGACGAGATGCAATAATTACAAGAAACACGTGTTTTAAAAATGAATTTCAATTGATCCCGATTATTATTTTTTTTTACTAGACAAAACTTTGATCGTGTGGAAATTGACCCGCGATGAGACCCAATATGGTGTTCCCCAAAAGCGTTTGTATGGCCATTCCCACTTCATCTCCGACGTAGTGTTGTCCAGCGACGGAAACTACGCCCTTTCCGGATCTTGGGATAAGACCCTTCGCTTGTGGGATTTGGCCGCTGGCAAGACCACCCGTCGTTTCGAAGATCACACCAAGGTTTGATGAATTAAAGTAATTTCTTTTACAATTAATTATTCCCTACTTAAAACAGCTAGAAGAAATTTTTCAATCCAAAAGTCATTTGTGTGTTTGACTTGAATCGTGAGTAACACGCTCAATTGATGAACAATGTTTTTTTTTAGAACATGTGCTATTTGAAAAATCACACTTGAAACTCCCCAAGTAACAAATTTATTAATTTTCAATGTTTTTTGTTTTTAATGTTTGAATATTTCAAATGTGGGGAGTTTCTGAAGAAATGAAGTGTTACTAATTTATTTACAATTCTAATAGGATGTGTTGAGCGTTGCCTTCTCCGTTGACAATCGTCAAATCGTGTCTGGTTCCCGCGACAAGACCATCAAGCTGTGGAATACCCTTGCTGAGTGCAAATACACCATCCAAGATGATGGTCACTCTGACTGGGTATCCTGCGTCCGTTTCTCGCCAAACCACGCTAACCCAATCATCGTATCCGCTGGCTGGGACCGCATGGTTAAGGTTTGGAACTTGACCAACTGCCGTCTAAAGATCAACCACACTGGACATACCGGTTACCTGAACACCGTTACCGTTTCTCCGGACGGTTCCCTTTGCGCCAGCGGCGGCAAGGACTGCAAAGCTATGCTCTGGGATCTTAATGATGGCAAGCACTTGCACACTTTGGACCACAACGACATCATTACCGCCTTGTGCTTCTCACCAAACAGGTATATATTCCAAATATTTATTATTGATAATTCATGCTATAATTTTGTGATGAAAAAAAACTTAAACCACTTGATAACTATGAGAGGTTTGCGGATATGGGACTGATTCAATTATATATAGAAACCTAATCAGTTCAACTGTACAAGACCGTATTTTTAATGTATTCTGTTTCAAGGTACTGGTTGTGTGCTGCCTTTGGCCCATCCATCAAAATCTGGGACTTGGAAAGCAAGGAAATGGTTGAAGAACTCAGACCAGAAGTTATTTCCCAAACCAGCAAGGCTGAGCCACCACAGTGCTTGTCTCTCGCCTGGTCCACTGACGGACAAACCCTGTTTGCCGGTTACTCCGATAATACCATCAGGGTATGGCAAGTCAGCGTTCCGTCTGCTCGTTAAAAGAATATTGACTTGTATTTCATAAGATTAACTTTTAATAAAAAAGACTAAAATTACTCAGTTTCTTTTGTATTTCATATGTATAAGAATAAATGTGATATGTTTATAATTTTATTGATCGTTTTAAGTATCTGATTATTGAACATTGCTCTTACACATTTCCTAATTGTATAAAAATCACAGTTACATTCTACTTTCTTTTGGAGCCACTCTTGTTTCTAGAGAGATGAAATATAAAAATATATAGTTAGTTGCAAGAAGTCAAGTTTGTTACTGAATCAAAATGTGTTGGTATGGTGACAAGAACATCTTCAGCTGATCGTCCTACAGAACAATCTGAAGGTTTTGGACGGTTTGTATTGACACACTCGATTGGCATCTTGATTGTTTCCAGAGAATACGAGAATCCGTGTAAAGTGAGCTTAATAATTGTGTGCAGAGGAACGTGGAAGTAGGGTATTTCCTCGAAGGGTGTTTCAAGGTAATATCCTAGAACGCAACGTAGGACTGCCTGATGAGAAACAGTCAGCACGTTTGTCTCTGATTCGAGCTGAGTCAGGACAGGGACTAATCTGGCCATGACGTCAATGTAGGACTCTCCTTGCGGATATCTGTATTTTAATTTCTCGCAATCTCTAAGAGCCAGCTCTTTTGGATAATGTTCTTGCAACTCTTCGTAAGTCAAGCTCTCGCAATCTCCCTATAACAATATATAGATATATAATTGATAAATAGACTAATTTCGCTGCGAACTTACCGAGTAGATCTCGTCAAGCTCGTGCAAATGTTGCTGAGGCGCTTGGATGAATTCGCTTGTCGCCTTTGTTCGTTGCAAAGTAGAGGTCCAGACTTGAAGCGACGGTAAATTGAGAGCATGGATGTGCTTCGCCAACGCTACTGCATACTTGCTGCCTCTAGGCGACAGGGCTGCATCTCCGCCGATCCTTCCCACCACGTTGAATTCACTTTCGCCGTGCTGATGAAGTTTAAGCAATTAAATGAAGATTTTTATATATATATTGTTATGTTCTTACTCTGCTGAAATAAAGTACCTGCTGGGTAGGCCTCGGAATTGAAATGTAAGCCAGAATCTTCGCCTCTGTAACACCGGTTACACCGTGTGCCACTACTCCTCCGTATCCTCCATCCAACAGCTTAACTATTGGACAGGGCAGTTCCCAGTGGCTGCCCAATGAAGGAGATTCATATTGGGTTTGGTAGTGTGTCATTTTTAACTTCAAATCTTTCAAGGCTTCTTCAGTGGCCATATCCTTGTAATCTACGGAATATTCTAATATATCCTGAAAAAAAAATAACGCAATTAATTGAAAGATTTATTTTTGTTTTGTTTTATGAAATAATTGGAGTATTTTTTCAGCATGAAACGCAATATCGTGGGAAAAAATGTTGCGCTTATGTGTAACGCGTAAGATTATGGAACGAATTATGCTCGTTCAACTAATTTTGTTTACAGTCTGCTTTTCTTTTATAAACAACTTAACTCTAGAAAGATATGCATCAAACAATTAATATAGATATTTTTTTGTTTACACTGCTCATCACAACAATTGTTAGAGTAAACAAATTGTTCTGTTTGTTGACAATTTTTAATCTCGTTTGCGTATTGCATCACATTATTTGTCAATAATCGATTGAAAATATATTATTCTTTGCTACCGATAACAAAAGTACGAAGGATTTTTAAAATTGTTAATTTATATAAGTCGATGATGTAAGTTCTTTAAATAATACGTCTTGGTTTACAGATTGATTAGCTAGTCAATATCACCAGAAATGTAAATATGTTTATTTGGGTCTACGATTCGATTACCTTGAAGTTCTTCTCTAATATTATGGGATCTTCGCAGACGCATTCGACAAACATAACTCGGTAGTTAAGCTGATCGTGCACTAGGTCATAGATCATCTGACGTTGCGCTCTTGAAACGTTGGGACCATCGAGTATAGCCACTCTGTGCCCTTTCTCTTGTAACCAGATTGCACTATCCTCCAATGCCAATTTAAAGCTCTGTTGACGGATGTTCCATGCCGGCAGATTATCTGCACGGAACATATCGTGCGACGCATATTTACCGTATAATTTCCTCCTGTATTCGCTGATATCAAACACTAAAAATAGTTAAATTCAAAATAAGTTCTAAAAAATTAGTGCATAAAATTATTTTTTATTCATTAAAGAATATTGGTAAAATTGAAGAATGAGTCAATAGTACATTCAATGTTAGTAGTGATTGTCATAAAAAGTAGTAATTGTATGCAATAAATATTTAGATTTTCATGCAACTGAGAACTACCGAAAGTGAAAAGAACAAATAAATATATCTCCTAAATTATTTGTTTGCTAGTAAAATGAAAGTTAAGAAATCAATACAACTATCTTATATAAATAAACTAACCAGATATGTAAATATTATCCAGTCGAGTATCCTAAGCACAAGTCATTAAATGCAAATATTGAATTAATGAGATATTAATTGAATGTCAAATATATTAAATCTTATATTTGTATATACAATCGTATCTACTTTTAGATGAACTTCTTTAAATAGAATGATATAATTAGCAGAAGAATTTGGTTTTGTCAGCAGCGATTTTAGTTTCGTTGATACTTTTTAAATATTTTTTTTGCAGCACTGCAAGATATTGAATAACACTTACCTTTAGTGGTATCATGGGTGTAGTTCAGATAGCGGGCAAGCCTTCTGGATAGGAGACTCTTTCCACGACCAGGTAGGCCAACAATTGCAACGAGCAGAGGTGCGAAATGACGAGTGGTAGGATTCCGAGGATTTTGCGCTGAAAACGTAAATCTCAAAAATGTTTACAAAAGAATGCAAGAGGAGATGGCGGATACATTTATTTATTCCGATTGCGTAAAGCGCTACGGAGTTTATCAATAAGTCAATACGCGTCTAGAGACATCAAGATTATGATGTAACAAGAATATTCTTCGTCTGGTGATGATTAGTCTTTTTAATCTTTAAGCCTCGATATATTTAAATAAAATTCTTGCACACATAAATATTAGATAACATAAATAACAACAACAAACAAAACGTAGAAGTAATACTTTTACTACTATAACTGTTGTAGCAAACCTTGAATACACTTAATTACTTCTTTTTTTATAACAATAAAAAGAGAATGAATAATAACGCGGAACTTAGGATATTTCTGGAAAATGAGTTTATATTTATGTTTACATAAGGTAGGCTGTGAATTGACGATGACCGATATTTGGGTCACAGAGTATCGCCTCCGCGTCTTCTGGTTTTCGAAATCGCGTGGGCATCGATTTCGATTGTTTTGTTTTTATTTATTGGCAACTCTTCAAACTATTTGCAAACAGTCTGCATTTTTTTTAGTTTGTTGATACTGGTCATTGATTGAATGCATTCCGATTGAGGCCAATGCATAACCGCACGTGGGATTTCGTAATAAGATTTATATTTAATGCTGGCTCTGTAGAGGTATTCGAATTGGCGCGGAAATGACTACCAACCAATAGGATATACATATACCTTTACGGCTATCTTCCTGTCTGAAGCCGAACGAATCCATGATCCTCGAAGTAATTTCTACGACGATATTCTTCACACGCTGGTATAGCGAGACAAACCAATGTGACGCAATACGCTTCGACGTTGTTTGTCCTAGAGGAATGTCTCTTCGTAGTGATCGGAGGACGTGTGGATTATCCGTTGTTTTAGGCAAGGGTGCATTCCAACAGGGCCGGTGTTACGAATGCGATGTGGTTCCTTAACTTCTAACCTTCTGGTAGTCTTCTGATGGCAGTTGCCCTCTTTGTCGTCGACCTCGTCGGAATTGTTCTTTTTCCTTGTCGGTGTTTCTCTAGGCCCGCACTCGCGTTCTGCTGTTCGCGTTACTCAGCTGTTGGCCGCTGATTGAGCAGCGAAAGCGAACCGAATGGCTTTTATTTTGTTCGCGGCCATGAGAATGGAGGAAACGATACCAGATAAAGGCGAGACACGCCTCGAAAAACCACAGACCAAGTTTCAAAAATCTTGAACAAATCGGGGCTCATTAATTCCTGATAAGACTATATAAACAAAACATACAATTAGTCGAAGATGTGCAAATAAAAAATTTAAACTGTTGATATTTCAAATTCTGCACGTTTCGCCCTCCGTTGCCAACTTTATTCTGAGCATTTCATCTACTTATTTGTTTGGCCTTGATCAATTGAATCGAATCAATTGTATACACAATTAATGACTGAATTTAATGTTTCTTCTATTGCCCGCGGCTACGATTCTCTTCTCCGCATTTTTTTAGGTTCTCAATGACACTTCCGTTTCCTGAATTGGCAATCCGCAATCAATAGATCAGTAATTGCTATTATTAAGCTCTTTGTTGCGTAGATGCGTTGTTTTTATTTTTCAATCCATTTTGTTCAGTATTTCTTTGTAATTCTCTTAATCGGATGATCTGATAGGTATCAGTCGCTGATAAAAAGTATTAAAAATAATACATTTCTCATTCCTTCCATTTAATAGATTGCTCGTAAAGCAGGATTACCGCATGGGTAAATTGAATATTTAATCAGGACTGATAAATTAAAAAATAACTTTGTTTTCATTTTATATAGGGAGCATTAAATACGTATTTTGTCCGGGTGGCATTATAATCTAGAACCGACTCTGCATAGAATGTTTGAAATAAAAAATACCTTCATTGGTTAAATAAAACAACATTTAAACAAGCATCAGGTTATCGTCATGTCTACAGATATTGTTCTATCAATAGCAAAGACCACACACAACAATAAAGAAGTAGAAGAATCTGGTGTAAGGCAATATGATTGTTGCCTCATCAACGATAAAGTACTGATAAAACCAGTATGAAACAATGAAAAGCGGGTCATACGTCGCTCGGATCGATGCCACTTTATGTTTGATCAGTTCTAAATTCTAAACGAAAATGCTAATAATCAATTAATAAATATTTAAATATTGGACGATTATACTTCAACAGTAGTTCTATATAGATCGTGTTATCGATATGTTTATTTAAGTAAGTGTCCTTTTAAGTTTACCTTTTCTCAGAAACGACATTTGGTGATTCTGGACTCAAAAATGTGCATATTGTTTATTTGTATCACGAGAAACAGTATTAATATTTGAAATTATCTTATATTAAGATTAATATCAAGTGTCATAAGCATTTTGTTTTGCTCCCAAATAATGGTAATATATTTGAAATTTAAAAGTTCTATGACATATGTCAAATTATAATAATATAAATTATTATTATAAATTGTCATAGCAAATTTTGCTTAAATACAATTGTTATTTACTTGTAGTTGAAACTAAACGTATAGATGGAAAATAAATTGAGTGAACAGTGAACACCTGGGACTACCACTCCGCCGTCGTAAACGTCAACTACCATTGTCATAGTAAACAGCTGTCATCAGTTGTCACTCTGACGTTAATGACATTGTTTCATATCTGTTTTGTTTTATTTGATTCATTAAAGATGTGATTATAATATGATTAAGTAGCCTTCAGTTTATTGTTTTTCGTCGATTCGTCGCTGAATATGGCTGACCTCGCTGAAGATTTGGCAAATTGGATGGGAAATCTACCGGACGATTTGCAGAAAGTGCCTATCATCCATCTGGCCATACCAGGTGATTATCATATGGATATATTTGAAATTAATTAATGTTCTCCATTTGTTTAGGATCACATGATAGCTGCACATATCCTATTACTTCAAGATCAAAGATCGCACCAGACGCGGAGACTGCTATTTTAAGACTGAGATGGCTAGGGTGCATTTTAAAGTGGGTGATGAGTAGGTGGTCAAAGACCCAAGGATTTGATGCTTCTGGACAACTGCAGGCAGGAATACGTTACTTCGATTTACGCATTGCAACTAAACCGAATGACTGTCTGCATTTTGTACATGGTTTGTACGCGGCTCCCGTTCCTATCGTCCTCCATCAAATCAATGATTTCTTAAATTCACATTCCAAAGAGGTGCGTTTGTGGATTTGTATCATCTTTGTTTTACCTTTTGTATTTTACAGGTAGTCATATTGGACTGCCAACACTTCTTTGAAATGGATATCGATGATCACATTCACTTTGTTGACATGATCTTTGATACCTTTGGATTAAAAGTTTTGACATGTGACAACTATTATATGAAACATTTGAGTTTGGATTATTTGGCAGAACATAAGTTTCAGGTCTGTTATCGAAGTATTTTTTAATTTGCTTGCATTTCATTTGAATGTTTCAGGTAATTGTTGTGTATAGACTTAAACATTTTAAACATCCTTTTTATCCTGCTGGGTGTTACCCAACACCTTGGCCTAACACTACAAGTACAAAGGAACTGATTCAAATTTTGTCCAGCGATTTGAAACGACGAAATAATAACTATGGCTACATAAGTCAATTCATTTTAACACCTAGAAAGTCCACAGTATTAAAATATGTTTTTGGTGGTATTATCTACATAATGTTATTATAATAAATATTAATAACGTTTGTTTTTAAGGTAATTTGAAGAAATTCAGTGCAGAACCACTGTATACAGACAAAATGAACTGGATTGAATCTCAGAAACCAGGCAAGTATGGTGTGAATGTCATTATTGGTGATTTCGTTGACATCGAGAATTTGAAATTCTCACGAAGCGTAATTAATTTGAATAACAAATTACTAGCAAAACCTGAGCCGGACTGTTATTTAACGGAACTGCCGCCTATAACAACTTAAAATTTAACTGTATTTATATTTTATGGAGCTTTTAATTAATTCCATCCAATTAATTATTTGTGATATACTAGTCAGGAAAATGTATTTTGAAGATCAGGTATATATTATATAGCTTTGTTTTAGGTTTAGATTTAAGGCTAGAAGAAAAATTAGTTTATTATTTTCTATCATTTAAAGAATTTGTGATAATCTTTTATTATCATTTAAATAATACAAATAAAAGTGGAAATGAGATAACTTTGTTATCTCAACTTATTTATCCCGCACTTCTAAATAAACAAATTATACAATCTGCAAACAACAATGTAACTTTAAGTTACAATAATTAAAAAAAGAAAAATAAACATCTTGGGACAAGACAAATTAAATTTGGCATCTACTGACATCTTGGATTACTAATTGATGTTCTTTTAAAGTGCCTTCACCTTCAGCTGCTTCATTTTTGGAGCCCTCTTTTTGGCTTGCCTCTTTTGATCCTTTTCTTCCCAACGCCTTTGACGTTCTGGATCTTCTTCTGCCATTACCTTCTCCTTTTCGAGACGACGCTTTTCCTCGCGCCGGTTAGCGGCGGCCTCCGCTCGTGCTGCATGCGTCGATTTCAAAAAGACCTCTTCTACCCTGAGCCTATTCTTATCAGCCTTAGTCTTACTCTCCTTTGATAGCCTAAATCTCTTCACTTTCTCGATGCAATAGAATACCAGTACCATTAACGGCTTAAGCTGTTCGACAGCCTCGGTCGGCGACATACCCTTTACAGGCATATTAAATCCGAATAGTAAAACTTTTTTCACTTCAGGTAATTTGAGTGCGCCAGTGTCTTCAGTCTGCTTGGCTCCAGAGTATTGATCGGAGATGTGAATATAATCTACCAGATCGGTGTACTTATTTAGGATGGCCGTTACTTTAGAGTCGAGCATTGCCGAGGTGGCTTCCAAAATCTCGCTCATAACTTGGAAATTCGAGGGGATATTGTACCGTTCACCAGACTTCCTTTCCGGACAATAAACGCTGATATCGTTTGTTTCCTTCGAGACATGAGTGGCAGTCTTTTTTGATGCTACACAGAATACAAAAGGCTCCATTGCATCCGAATCCATTGTAACTTTGATGTGCACCTGATCCAATGTTGGACGCATCATTCCAGAGATAACAGCCACCAAATCTTGCCTCTAAGAATACTCAATTAAAAATTATATAAATTTTACCAATAATATATACCTTTATCAACTTTAATTCCACTAACATCCCTTCACAGCATGTGCGCCCACTGCACCAAAGCGTGAAAGTGTTTTCACTCTCTTTCAGCAATCCACCAGATTCTTTAATGTGTTCTAAAGCACCATCATCACCTAAAACCATGCACACAAATTTAAAATAAGATATGTTTCATCTTTTACAATATTTACCAACTAATGTGAAATTATCTTCTAATAATTGCTTATGGCTCTGGAACCAAGTGTTGGCAAGCATTGTATTCTTGGATTTTCCAGTAGCAAAATTGATGAAATACACAATCAAACCAGTAACCATTAGGATTTCCAACCAGTAGCTATCCCAATTGGCGCGGAAGTGAATTGGCACTTTAGTTATGGTGATTTTTGGTTCTACCTCAATTTTTTCCTCCCTGCTCTCCGCAAAACCCTCAAACTCTTCAGTGTCTTGGAAATGCTCAAATTCGGAATCATCATTTATTATGATATCGCCATCATCATCATCAGTTATGAATATATTGTCTGCATCAATAGGTTCGGGTTCCTTCATTAGATTTTCAGCGCCTGTCGACTGCACGAAAGCATCGTCCGACTCGAATTCCTCAAACTCGGCAAACTCGTTGTCCTGCTGATCCTGATAGTTAGCCCACACAGAGCAACTTACCAGCAGCACATGCATAAATACGATCCATAGTTTCATATTTCCGTCTAATTTGAACTGCAATAAAATGATGACTTAATTATTGATCTATATTTGGGATTTGAGTATATTAAAAATAGTAACCTAAATACGATTCGATATTTGTCTTCACTAAATTCATCAATATCCAGCAGGAAATAGTACAACTGCGACTCATAAATTAAATAATAATCTAATTAAAACAAATCACTTTTCACCAACCAACAACTTGCAGTATAACTCATTGCAGGTTATATGACACTGCTACTGCCAACATAATAATAATAAATTCACGTGACGTGACATAATTAAACTGTTCTATGCAGTTCTATGTGGCATATTTTTCTTGGGTGTTTTGTTTCAATCATACCATATTAGAGTAATATTTCAATTTTAAGATACTTCATTAAATGTAATATTTCGTTCTGTTATAATGATTCAAAAAACTGTCTAACATAACAAACTACATTATTTTCGTATTTTTCATATCAAACTGCAATAATTTCCCGCCACAATTAATTTGTGTAAATAGAGTAGTCTATTAAGTACTAATTTGTATTATTGATTGATTTAAGAAAATAAATTAAAATTAGTAAAGAGCAAGTCACTCTGATTGTTTGAACTAGATTTGTTTTAAAACTTTATTAGTTATAACGTTTCACCATTATGAGAGCATCAACTCAAATTTGCTCAACTATCAACTAATACTATGACCCTTGGCATTAATATTTTATGTATAACACTTACCATTTTATTTTCTCTTCTAGTATTATGTGCAGGAGCTATCAAATATAAATATGAAGCACTTAGTCTACATAAACTTGAATTATCTGAAGATACGTTCTTTATATATTTTCTTTTAGAAATAATACAATCTAATCTTATTTAAACGATGTTTTGGAAGACAAACAAGCGAAATGTCTACTTTGTAAATCTGTTTCATGAATTATGTAGACCACCAAATGTATAATTAAAATTATAATTATTTAAATCTAAATAATAAAAGCTTTTCCTTATTATATGGATTGTTTGTTGTAATTGTTTATTTCTTTCCGATGTTCTGAAATAAAAACAAGTTGCATTTTTGATCAGCTCACTAACTATATAATACAGAAAATCTGCATTTTAACAACGCCTTTCGAATCTTTGTACAAGTCTATCATATCCACTAAATCTTAATCGGAGAGTTCTTTTATTGAAGCAGACATACCACAATCCCCCCAACCCAGAACAAAAACCTAAATAAAATAAATTCAATTAAAATGGAGAAAACTTAAAGGCGTATATTTAAATAAAGTTGTTTTTTAAATATATATTGTACAATACTAAAAAAAGAAAAGTAAATAAAAATAATCATAATTAAATTATTACGCTTAAATTGCATATATATCTTTTTCTTGTTTAAAACAAATTTGTAAAAATATATTAATAATAGTGAATGTTTGTTAAAACTTCATCCATCAAGGGTGTTTCATTCTAATTCATATCAATTAAAACAAACTATACATAATAAAAAAAGGTAATTTTGTGAATGAATAGCCTTCCAATAAAGTAATTATTAAAAAGATTTAGTTACTTATCCAATGTTATTTTTTTGTTGTTGAGCCCATCGCATAATAATTGATTTCTTTTTTGGATACTCTCTTACACTTATTTAATCTACTCTGGTCAATCTCTTCTTATAAATGTTCTGCCACTAAAAATAAAGAAAGATTAAAATCATATTGGTAGGATGGTGGAAATTTCACTTACGTTATAGTTTTCTTATCGGTTGACTTGTTCTCTGGCCGGGCCCTGTTTAGAACTTTAAGGAACTCTGAGGTCTTAGCGCGCATCCTGCTGTGAATGTACGCCTTAGAACATTTTATGTGGTAGTGTAAATAATGCCTGAACATATGTATCAAGTTGATAGTGTTGTCGCGCGTATTGCGTGCAGTGTGTCTAGGGAACAGCACGAAAGTCACATAACCGACGTTATTGTCGACAACTGCGTCAGTGTTCTGTAGCTCTCTGGGTGGTTCGCGGTGGCTAAACAACACTGGTGGAGCGGTGTGGGATGCTCTCAAACCCTCCTTTAGTTCCTGCATGAACACTTTACCAATGATAACATCGTCGTCATCCCTAAACCTCGTCGAAAATACTACAGTGACTCGATCCGATTTCGCCTCAACGTATCTAAAATTTAAAAAAATATACATTATAGTTGGTAAAAACATAGCATTTCTCATCAAACTTACAAAGTTTCGTCGTTCCTATAATGAATGACAGCACGTTTTTGGCCATCGTCGCCTTGCTCTTGAAAGTCAAAATATTTTTCGAAGACTGAAGCAAAGCAATTTCTCTTCAGCATGCTCACCTTCTTCACAACCTCTTGCCAATTCTCTGGTATATTTTCCAGGTCTATAAGCAATGAAACATTGTAAAAGTCCTCAGGGGTCATAAGAAGAGAACCATATTCTCGTTTCAAGAGTTCATCTGCCCCATACTCCTGTAGTTCCTTGTAAAACTTAAGTGATATACTAACCTGGAAGAAAGTTGTAATTAACATTTCTGATTACTAGCACTTGCCTGAAAATGATACTCACTCTAATTTTTGTTTTATCACCATTGACATTTGAAATGTGGTATAAAACACCATCAAAATCTGCTACAGTTACATCTATTGACTCATTTTTCACACTGAAAATGAAATACACAGGTGTAAGTAAACATATCAAATGATGAATCAACAATGATTAATGCTTCTGTATTTTATTTCGAGCGTCAAGTATTTCGTTGTATATTTATTATTACTATTTGTTGTGTCAAAAGTGGGGCGCTATATGTTGTGACACATTTATATCTAGGTTCATAACGTCAACTTTTGCGGTTTGTTTTCCTTTGATAAGATGGCCCATCCCCAGGAAACAAATCATTGACTGGATTTTTTATGTTCATATTAAACAAATAGGATTATTAATTGGATATACGCAATGTAGGGGACGCGAGACAGAGAATGTTGGAGAACAAGAGGAAAAAAGGTGTGAAAGAAAACTCACCCGGCTTGTGCGTTTTTAATCTTTAACGTTAACGTCTCTTCCACCACCCTGTTATTAATTTCCAGTAAAATCATATTTCACCAACTCCTCTACAACTGCACTAGCGCTTTTTTGTTACGAAACTAAACTTCAATTTTATATGCGAGAGTGAGTTAATAAATAACAGCTCATTGGGAGGTGTACATTTTATCGCCAATCCTGCCAACGTAAAAACTGAGTGAAACTGCCGTTCGGGTGGCGATGCCAACCGCAACGGGAAGCAGGCTTGCCAAATGCCTAATAAATATGAAAATTTAAATCAATTTGAATAACATTACGAAAAATAATGATTATTTATTATAAACTAGTAAAAGTTAGATAGTAAAACGGAAATGGGAGAAGGATGATCTGAATTAATTTCTTTTTCTCATAATGCAATGACCAAGTCCTCGGGGTTCATCATCCTCTGAAAGCGGGTGATCTGCGGCTTCTTAATAGTAACAGCTTGATGCTCGGGGATAAGGTTTGCCACCGAAATCTCCGCTTTTCCTGCATCCATAGGAGCTGATGTAAACAACTCGTCTTTGTCTAGAGAAGTCAAGGGCCGCACCGGAGCCTTTATCGACGTGCTGGGACCGGTCTTGTCTTTGATTATTACCTTCTGCGTTTCGTCTTTGCTTTGGTGCAGGACAATAGCCGGTCTGCCCCAGTGCATGTCTTCGGTTGTCTGCTTTATGGGCACCCTCGCCGTTGTTGCCCACGCTGGCGTGTAATTGGGGACGATTTGACTGAACATAAAATAGTCTTCAGCATTTGCGGGCCACGGCTCTCCATCGGGTACGATCTGCGCCACAAGGTGGTCAACTCCCCTAGTGTAAAGTGATCTCGAGTGTCCAACACTCAGGAGCCCCAAAGCCAGGACCATTTGCAGATGCACTAGAATTTAAATTTACGAATAGAATCAATGACATACTGAAAATCTATGAAAACTTACTCATTGGCTCGTGTTAATTGTCTTTTGGCAGTCTTGTGGTCGCGACGCTTGAATTGGAAATACCGAAGAAATTAATGTTAAAACCTCTTCGAGATTCCCCCGGACAGGAAAACCTGTTCTCATTCGGAATGGTTCGCGAGCTATTTATATTTTGCGCGCATGCAAAACTATATACCTCTGATTACTTTCTTACAACAGAACGTAACAAATAAGGGGATTCTTTTTAATTTAATTGGTAGTAATCTGTGGAAATTACGGAGTTAATTGACTTTCACTTTTTACAAGATGTATTTCCACGAGCATTCATTTTTGGGTAAAACCAAGTACGTTCATCGCAAAACAACATCCGACAGAATAAATTAATAAGAATGATGCATATTTAATTATTTTTGTAGATTGTTTTGTTTATGTAGATTTTTGCGAGGGCGAGTTCGTTTTACCGTGAATCGATGTTATCCTAGTTAGACTTGCTCGTAATTTAGATTAATCAAAGTAATATGTGTAAATGGGGAGGGAACGGTTTTCTGGGAGCGGCTGCAGCCCCAGTCTGGGGTCGGCGGCGGCGGAACAAACAGAATGGCGACATTCCATCCGAATCCCAACGAGGCGGCCGAGCCCTGGATTGAAAAATCCGCACTCGACGGTTCCGGTTTCCGCAATTGGCATTTGATTCTCATCTCCTTCTCCGGATTTCTGACTCTAGGTAATCTAACTATTAGTAATTTTGGCAAATTTACAATTCACCGTGCTTCTTTCCATTCCATAGTCATTTTGGTGTGCTGTTGCGTGAAAATTCGAATACCACGGACAAAACAGGAAATCGAGGCCAACTATCGCCGGAAAAAACTGGTGGAGAAGTTCAGGGCTCGCATTCGGCTGATTCGCAATCAGGAAATGGACGAGATGGACTTGAAACGAGGTAACACTTCTTGTACGTTTGATTCGATCATTTTCATTATTCAATGTCTAGCGTTGGAGATCATCCAGGAGGATTACAAGACCGAATCCAAACGTATTGACGATTTGTGTGATCTTACCAAGAACCCGAAACGGCCGCAATCTAAGATCCGCACTCTCCAAAGACTCATCACATTCACAAAACACCGAAATAACAATCAACTCGACAATCAATGTTAGACTTAGTTCACTCTTTTAAATTTCGTACATTCTAATGCTAGAATTGGCGCGCTAGGTACGAGGCCGATCGCACACGAATCCATCAATCACAAAGCAAAGTTTTATTTCAAGTAGTATGACGTCATATACTCAACTCTAATTCAAAATAACAAAAATAAAGAAAAATATATTAAATTTAACAATAAGATCTATTCATTGAAAATTTATTCCTGATAATAGTGAAATGATTTATGAAAATCAATAAAATATTAACAAATACGTGAAGTATTCGGTCAAGCCCATTGTGTATGTATTTTTATGTATATAATAAATAATTTGAATATTTAAACCATATAAAACATACAGACAAACATTAAAAATATTTTAAATAAATTATTACAACAGTAAAATGTTATTTTTCCTAAATTTCATCATGTGTTTATGTTATAAAATATAAGGTAAGAGTTTTTAAACTATTTTTGTCTCACTCTTGAATCTGTAGTTAAACTTCCGAAGAACACTGAAAATTAATTAAATTATTAATCTTTTAAAATTTTACGTCACTCCAGTGAGTCGCGGTGCCTTGGTTAAAATTCGCTAAGGCAAGACTATGTAGCTGATCCATTTTCGCGCATGATGTTCACAATGGTAGGCTGTCAAATACTTCTTTTTCGTAACAAGAACTTCACTTAACTTGTAATTTTGTCAGATTCCGGCATTAGGATTTATAGAAAACACTAGCTGACAAATCATAAAAGACATCATAAAAGATTAATTTACATCAAAGCTGTATTGTTTACGTAGTTTATTTTTTCGTTAATTGTTATTGTTTGAAATTGAATTTAAATTTTAATTAAAACAAATATTAGCTAAATTTACTGGTGTAATATAGTTTTTTTGACACTTTTCGTTAATAATATTTATAATATATTGTTAAGTATAATGACGAGTAATAACAATACAAAATTATTTTTATTTCAAGTCTTTAAAATTGAAATCTTCAAGTTCAAATATTTTTTTGTTTTCAAATTATATTATATTCTCTTTAGAGTGAAGTCAATATTAATGAAGCAAAAATAGTCAATAAGCCAATGTTATTCGGATTAGCTTCATTTCCACTTCCCCCGAGCAGTGTAATTATCATTAATATATCATGCACTAAAAATGTGTATACAATCGGAATAATCGATATCGGCAAAACGATTTCGGCTTACAGCTTTTGAAATTCCCGCGTCTTCGAGTCCGCGCCCGTGTTCGTGAATGACATGTCATGTACAGCGTTGCCAGCTTCTCGTTGAGGGAATGCAGTACAGCTAAGTATTTATTATAAACAATTCTGCCTGCATTCGTTATGTTGCTCACTTCGTGTGGTGAAAATGATGCAAGTTATAGTCTAATTATAATATGAGTTCGTAAAATAGTTATAGGCCGGGCTTGAGGATTTTCTTATCAAAAGTAAAGTGATTTTATCGAATGCAGTTGTGAACGGGATTGTCGAGCCGCTTGACGTTTTGAAATTTTGACAGGTGTCAAAGTTGATGCGCGGGGGTGTGCGCGCTCTGGCAACGCGGCACACGGGAGAGCGGCAGTACTGCGGCAAGTCCGTGTAACCTTTTTCATTTGATAAAACTGTACGAAAATTTGGTGGGTACATGCAAATATACATGCGTTACTGCTATGTCTCGTTCATGATAATGAGCAGCCAGTCGGGAATCGCACGTATCGGTATCGGAGAGTGACGGCACGTTCGTTCGTGGAGCGGTGCGTGTGACGACGGCGGCGGGTGCGAAAGTGCGTTTTGTTTCTTGTGAAAGGGGTGGCAGAAAAACAATCAAGCTGGCGACCAACAACAGTGATAGTAAATCAAATATGGCTTCTTCGGCCAAGATTTTACAGACGAACTCGGCGTGGTTTCAGAAGAAGATCAATCTGAGGCCGCAGCACCGGGGCGTCCATCTCGTCACAGAGGAGATCCTCAGAAATGTCCCCGAAATGTCACAATTCGCAATGGGATTGTGTCACATCCAAAGTATGACAGTACACACTCACACACCGGAGTTGTCAAACTTATTTGACATTCGCCGCCACTTCAACTGCTCCGCTTTTTTACCCTACTGCCCCAAATATCCTTTCCCATCAAGCACTAGCGCACATGCTTCACTCAATTACCAGCACCCACAACAAATCTTCAATCAATAATTAGCCCTCTTCTGATTTACCAGATCACGATCAGTTGATTTTGAACTCATTGATACAATCATTAATTCATAAAGTCCATAGCATGTTGTTCAACATTGATTGAACTTGCCTTAATATCCAATTTAGGATATTCTTTCAAAATTTATTTACTAGGAGACATAGTGTCATGCCATAATTAATTCCTTGACATTGATGTGTTTTGTGCCATCAATTAATCAAAGTCCTAATGACATTTGTATGTCAAACTAATTGACAGCACATGATGTATTTGGATATATGTACAGTGGCGAATATTTGATTACTAATAGATATTTATTTTTACTCGTTTCTGTTCAATAAACCAAGAGGTAATATATCCATCAATTAATTAAACTGTAATAGTAAGCTACACAATATATGCAAGTTTGGATAGGAATTATTTGGATAAATAACAATAACAATATTAAACATTGTTGGTATCAACAATTTCAAGAATTTTATTTCAATTATTTTTCTCCGTTTATAAAGCTTAAGAAGAGAATACTATTTAAGATATTTGACTTTCAACTTTCTTATGTTAATATTTCTAACTCACTTCATTCTATTAGAAAGTCGTTTTATCAGACCAGAAAATAATCACGAAATATAATAACTTTGAAAAATCTCAAATAAATGTGTTCAATTCTTTTATAAATTATTAATAAATGCAATTTGGTCTATTAATTATCATAAATAATTTAAACAAGTATTTTCATGTTAATGAAGCCTACAAGATCTATTATGCGTTTTTAAGCTGAAATGTCAAAGTTTGTAAATATCATTTTTCTTTAAGATGTCATAACAATATTGATGATTATGGTTGGTCTTTATATTTATTTAGATAAATTTTTATTTGCTACGAATGACGAAATCAATAATTCCATTTATCTGTAATTCATTTTTATTGCTATTGTATAGTTAATTCGTTTTGTAAACATTCCAAAATCGAGTTTTGTTGTTATTGTTTCAATGCGACATATAACGAATAGTGTTCCTAAAATGGAAATGTCACAATATTGAATGTTGATTGAATAATAAATGAATAAGTACATGTTAGTACGAATCAATGATTTATATGTATGACTTAATTTCTTTATTGAAAGATATATATATATAAAAATCCGAATCATTAGATATGTGCAGTTAAACTGCTCAAAATAATTAAAGTAATTTATTGATTTATTTCAATTGCCAAGTTTAGTTTCCTTTTTAATTTTAAGTAATACTGAATTGTTAAAGTTTTCAGACAAAATAATTGTTTCTTATTTCATTTGCCGGTTCGTATAAATAAAAAAAACTAATGTAAATGATAGTAAAAACAGGATGAATCCTGGGGGTCGGATTCAATAAGCTTTTTTATTACACAATAATGTATATTTACATAGAATGACATAATTGTATAATCTAATTAATGAATTTTGCAACATATGTACTAAAGGATGAATCTATTTCAGTTATGTATTAATCACATACATACATGATTGATTTATGTTATTGACGTTATTCACGTGACACATAAATGTCACCAATTATAAATATGATGGTATATGGTATATGATTCGTAGTTACATTTTAAAGTTCTGTGTTTTGTTCTTATTGATTTACAAATGAAAATTACTGTATTTAATTTGTATAATACATGTATTACCATACTACTGTTCCTGCAAAAATTGGATGAAATTTATATTTGAAACAAACCAAAGTTACTAGTTATATGTTTATATTTATTTTGGTGATTGTTTGTCTAGTTGCTTAGATCATGTGTTCGCTCTGGTTTATAAAATATTAATGTAATTGTTTATTGCTTTTCAGTATTGCACACGTCTGCGAGTTTGGCGCTGAACGAAAGTTGGGATCCGGATGTGAGAGATGACATGGAAATGATGCTTAACAAAATTGTGCCGGAGGGTTTGTCGTACAGACACTCGTGCGAGGGCCCCGACGATATGGTGAGTAGACGATATTCCTTCGAATGTTCGCGAGGGAGGATTGCGTTGCAAAATCTGGTTATGTATTTGGCTTGCAGCCTGCACACGTGAAGGCCTGCTTCTTGGGCTCATCGCTGACCATTCCTATAACAGAGGGCAAACTTAACCTGGGCACGTGGCAGGGCGTTTGGTTATGCGAGCATAGAAACCACGCCGGCTCCAGGAAGCTGCTGCTAACGTTGAACGGATGCCTGAGGGATTCCAGTTGCACGCCCTTGTCTCCAGTCAGTCCTATGGCCAGTACGTCCAGTTAGGGAAGGAACTCGGGGCATTCGCTGTCCAAGCACTGAATGGCCTCGAGTCTAAACTCTTCAACATTGTGGTTAACTTTTGTTAGTGTCACCTACAGACTTAAAAAAATCTATGACAATATGTACATATATGTTGTACATTTTTTTTTGTTTTTCTTTCGTTCTACTTTATCATACATTTCATTTACTTCTGTTATACTTTTTTTTATTATTTACTTTTATTCTTAAACAACAGCGAAGTGAGCAACAAATACAACAAGTTACCATTGATATACAGTTAAAGTCGATCAACCGATGATATACGAAATATATCGTTCATGCCACTTCGCATTTCAGAATTATCTTTTTTTTTTAACTTTGAATCATTCCAAATATGAATGGAGCGGATTTTTTTTTATTTAGTTATATTTTTTCTTCGGTTTTGATTTTTGTGTGTTCAATTTCGAAGCCGGGCCAAATACATATCTTTTATGTAAAGCGCTTTTTATCTTTTCCTGAAATGGATTATTTTATATTTTTTTATTATCAATATTATTTCAAATAAATATTGTAAGTTTTATTTGCTTTTTTTAAGTTGAGTTTAATTTTCTTTTGTTCTTATATTTTAGTTTCTGTTTATACAAATATATATACACACACAAATATATATATAACAAAATTTCGGTTCATTTTAGAATTATCAAACTAAATCGTAAAAGTGTTAGTGTCAAAATAATGATAATACGTTTTAGGCAGAAAGAAATGTCGAGAGAGGAGGAGAGTAAAAAAATAAGATGAATGGAGAAAGTTTAGAATAATTTATTTCAGTGGATGTTGATGTTTATTTTCATTTTGTTTCTGTTCGTTTTCGATTTAGTTTGGTGATGCAATGTGTATATTGATTTAATTGTTTTCGAGTTACTGACGAAACCGACTGAGTACCAATTATTTCTCGGGAGCCCCCCATTAATTCCGTTGTCATCACTGACAATAACGAATAAGTATCGGCTCTAAAGTTTATTGTTCGTTTTTCATTTTTTGTTTATTTTATTTTTTTATTTGTATTTAATTTTGTTTCCTTCTTTCATTTGAATGTAGAGAGTGTTAAGTTGAAGGTTGAGGGAATTATTTTGAATTGAGTGTAAATAGAAATAATATACGGGTTGTAAATAGTTGTGTGGACTGACTCGGTCTGTCTTCCTGTGCGTTATCCCCCCAACCGTCCGAACCAATCGGCGAACCCTTTCGACCCATCCCCTCCTAGCAACACGCCACGCCTCCGTGCATAGATCCTCCCACAAATATACAACGAGATTGTTTATTTTTAATTCTGTTTGTTTTTTCTTTTAAGAGAAAGAGAGATAGAGGTGCACGATTGGTTGGTCGATAGTTTGCGAATGAGAAAGATGGAATCCGTTTTATATGCATTTATATAAATATATAAATGAAACAAGAAGAGACAAACAAACACAAATATTTAAATTATATATATATAACAGGGTACTTTTGCGTCGTACCATTTTCCTATTTATAAATAAATTAAAGAGAGAGAACAAAAATATATAGAAAATATTATATGATATATGAGAAACGTGTAAAGGAAGGGATTTTGTTCTGTTCGTACTTCTGTTATGAATTACACCTACTTTTTGAATGTTTGCACATTGTTATGTACACACATTGTTCAATTTATAATTTACACGAAACAAAGAAGCGTTATAGGAAGATATCAAAGTAGCTGTTGAACGAAAAGCACAAAAAGAGCGGGAAAAGTCGAAACCTTAGTTCGTTGTATAACTATAATTAATTACGTTAATTTAAGAGATATCGTTTCCTTCTAATTTTTAGGACGAGAAATTTTAATAAGAAAAGAAAGAGAGAGAATCCATCCCTAATAAAAATTAAATTAATTTAAAATCAATTTTGTTTGTTTTCTAATTGATCGCCAATAGAATTGCGAAAGTGGCGTAGCACTAGCATCTAGGTAGAATCACAATTCGGATTTGTTATTTGTGTAAAAAAAGGAAGAAACAACTGTAGGGAGAAATATTGCGGGTTGGCAACAGGCCACGAAAATCCCCAAAAGTTGCCAACCAAGAAAAAAATATATGTATATAATAATAAATAATTAAGCAACTAATTATTATCATCGTACATGTAATTATGGTATAACAGTTTCGGCAAAAATACGGCTTTTAGAGGTTGAGTAAGAAATCCCAAATAACCGGTTTCATAGGTTGCCTGTTTGTTGCCGGCAATCAGTCTAGGCAGAAAATATTTATATAACATATGTATATATTTTTTTTAAATCAAATCATTGTTTTCTTATTTTTTTCTCGCATTTTTTTCGCGGCAATCCGTCCTGTCAAGTTTTAATTTCCGGAAACGGAAGCGGTTTTGTTGTCCGCTGTATTTTTGCCTGCGGTTACTCAATCCATGGAACGAACAATTAATTTTAAACAAATAAAAGAAAACAGTCTCACTGCCACCCTCATCAGATTGTATATATTAATAATATGAATGAGAGCGAGAGAGAAAGAGAGTGAGAGAAGAGTGAAGAGAATATGTACATATTAAAATATAATACTATTGAATTTCCCTAATTTTATTTCTCCCTGTTGTTTGCTATTCGTTTCGATTTTCCCATTGGTTTCTACTGCTTACTCATGAATTCGACTTGATTTTTATTCCGTTCTTTCATGAAAATTCCGCATATACCTTCTCGGTGGTTTTAACCAAATTTGTGAGTAAATCATGATAACTGATTCATAAGTAAGTACTGAGTACCAATGATAATAGAGACTATAATGTGACGACTAAAACCACCTGATAATTAACAACTACAAAAAAGGATGATAATATTGAGAGAGTGGAACGCCCCCGTCCGGTTCGCGGACGTAATCCCATCTATACTGTACCTAGGCGCATTATTTGCATAAATAAAAATAAATATTAAATATATTTGAAAGCGCGTTTCATTTCACCCAATCAAAAAAATACAAATATTATTTTTTATTCAAAATTACTTTTCATAATTTTTAAATTTTGCAATCACATTTAAATAACTATTCATAAAATAATCATTATTTTCAACACTGCATTGCATTTTTTTCGCTTTTTTCTGGAAACGTCTTAAATAAATTTGCGGAAAGACTTTTGTTATTAGCCTAAATTAGTGCAAATAGATTTGTAAATAATGAATATTGATTGAAGAAGTTTTTATATCCACTACCCCTATCAGCCACTACCATTTTTTAAATATGATTCAAGAACAACGCAAGGACTTCCTTGTCTTGTGGATTGTAAATTTTGCTTTTAGTGCAACTTTGCATCTGTTATTTGCGACGAAGACTATTTAGCCCGTTAAGGAAGTTTATATTATGATATTAATCTGTTTATTGGTGCAGTTTTGTGTTTATTTTGTATTATGTTATGAATCGAAGTAGTCTGGATACAAGGTAGGATATTATGCAGTTTTTTTAGATTGCCTGGAATCACAGAAAGCATAGTACATGGATGTCAGTGTCTGTTAAACTTTTTTTAACTCACGGCACATTAGGCAAGGAGAATTTATCAATAAATATAAATAAATTCTTAAAAACCATTATTCTTTCAAACATACAATATAGATAATACTTTTATTAGTGACAAGGATGCAATTGATTTTGAGAAAGAATTAAGTCAAAACGCGGACTTAAATTTGATAAACACGTAAATTCTCATCTACCATTTATAACTGTTCTCGTTTTTCGATTTAATTTCTGATAATGCGAAGAAAAATAATTCGCAAAGGTACGACGATCCAAAGGGCAACACATATTTAATAGATGTAGTAGTTGAAGATATGTGCACCAAAAAGAAATCCAAAATTATGATAATTTGAGCATAGAAAATAAATATTAGCATATAGGATCATTTTAAAAATCAATTAAATTTTCTTCCTCCATTAATGACAAATGCTTATTTTGCAAATGGATTGATGACCCACTTGTACATTTGATAAGGAAGTGATGAAAAATACCTAGAAAATGATATTGTCTTCTGTAGCCACCAATTATCTCTTTTTATAAATTAAATTTTAGAAGTTTTGGTAATGAAGAAAGATATTACAAATAAATTGTGCGAGTACTTTTCCTTTCGAGAAAGCAAACACTAACACAAGTTTGTTAAAGATATCTCCTGTTGTTCTCTCCTTCAATTCACAACAAAAGAAAAACTGGCTTATAAATTTAACACCTTTGGTCATTCTTGATGTCCGTACTTTTATCGGGTTGTAAGGCCCACAAGTTTTCGAGTTCATTTTTAAATTTTTCGCGGCACACCTAGAATATCTACGTCATGCGCAAAAGATGATGCCACGTAAAATTGCTCAATTTAAAAACCGAAACCGGAACAAAACTTTACACAAAACAAATCATAAATATGTCTGAACACAAGTTTGGAAAATGATGTAATAAGCGCACAAACTTGTTACTCGTTAAGCGAGTCATTTTTTTACAATTTGTTATGCGAATGACGCATTACTTTGTAATACAATGATTATTATCATTTACTTTTCGTTGACAATATTTCTGAAAACGGTAATGCGAAAGATTTTATTTTAATGAAAATAAATTTTCTATATAAATAAAACTATATATATTTATATAAATATAAAAGTTACAATTAATGAATACAAATGTGCAACTACGGAAAAGTTGTTTGGTTGTGTGTTATAAAAAGAGTAGTATAAAAAAAAAGAAATTACAATTTTTAATTGGCTTCGACACTATCCGCGATTTGGTGTGGTCCAGGTCCAATATCTTTGATCTCGTCCTGGACTGCAGCGAAACTCTTTCGGATTTGGTCCATTGCACCGCTAAGTCCATCCTTAATTCTGTTGAACTCCTGACTAACAAGCGACAGTCGTCCCATCAAATGATTGAGATTATCATCGACTTCATTCATGCGGTTTGTGATCTGGCCGACCTGTAGTTTTAATATGGAGGTTACAAATGAAAAAAAAGATAATCTAGCTACTACATACCTTGCTCTTCATACTGTCCATGGCGTCGAGGGATCCGGTTACATAGATGTCCGTTTGGTTCTGGAGCTTGTTCAAGGTGTCCGAACTGGAGCTCATTTGTTGATGCATAATACCAATTTGCCTCCAAACCTGGTCAATGTCTTGCCCTATTTTATACGTGAGATTCGCAAGTGCGCCGTTCTCTTCGTCTAGCACGGTTTGCTCGAAAGTATCGAATCTGCGAAATTAAATGTTCTAAAATATTCTTTGCTTGAATTAATTTTAAATTTCAATTACCTATCGATGATGGTGGCGTTGATTTTGTCACCACTTTCTTTAATTAAATTTGTGACCTCAAGGAGGATCTGCTGGACGCCGTAGTCAACGCGCCTTTTAGTATCCAGGACACCGTCGGCCGTTTGTACCATTACCTGCTCTACTTTAGAGAGTGCCGCAATCTCGTTCTTCAATTGATCGTAACTTGCGCTAATTGTCCCCATTAATGACCCGGTCATCTCGGAGAGATCGTTAATGTTTTTGATCACAATTTCATTGTCCTTGTCGATTCCCGTTTTTAATTCCTTCAATTTGGCGTCGAGTGTACTTTCCGATTTATCTGCGACGCTACTTGCTTGGTACTTCAACTCATCCAGACCGCTCTGAGTGGAGTTCTTGACATCTTCCAGGTCCCCTTTCTGGGGCAACAGCTCCACTTGACCGACCAGCATCTTAACGTCCGATAGTATTAACTTTACATTATCGCTCTGATTATTGAAAGCTGTAATTGAGTGAAAAAAAACTATTATTAATTGCATGTTATTAGGAGTACAAGTTCATTAACCTTGCATGAAATTGGCCTGCCAGTCCTTCTGATCCTCCAGCTGTACTATATCGGTGGGAATCTTGTCATTAAGTTCAGATAAAGTATGTTCGTATTTTTGCAAAAGCATCTCGCTGCTGCCCAGCTGCTTCTTGACTCTATCGAAATTCTCGGCAGATTTGCGGCTCTCGTTCATGAAGCCTTCACTGTCTTTCTTTATTTTCTCGAATTCCTTTCCGAGCTTTTGGTGCGCCTCGACCACACCCTCCACTTTATCTACGATGGCTTTCTGCGCCGCCTTCAGATCGTTTTTATCTGGTAATACGGTAATATCCGGTAAGGTAAAATCCGGAACAACGGGAAGCTTTTCGATGATGTCGCTCTTCAGCTTTTCCATAACTGTGGGTAAGTTCTTCTGAATATCTTCTACAGCTGCAAACGTTTTCTGAAGCTGCGCTTTTTCGCGTTCATCACGTTGCATCAGGATGGTTTCAACGTTGGCCAACCGCTCGTCCAGTCTGCTAACCACCCCCTTGACCGGATCCAATTGCTTCACTCGCTTATCCAACAGAAGAATGCTTTTGCGAAGGGTATCGTCGGACATCCTATCACGAAATTCGTGTCTCTCCAGCTTATCTTCAACTGCACGCAACATGTGCACCACCGATAGAATTGCATCCCTGATGTCCTCATTCCTTCAAATTCCAAAAAGAAAAAAATAATACACCTAAATTAGCCGGAAACATTCAGACGATCTGGGGAGGGTAAACGAACTGGCGCCCAAGTATTTTTAGACATGTGGAGCACACATTCAGAACGCCTCTGTTGCCTGTATTTATGTCTCGGAAAACTGTAGGAAAAAAAGCCCCTGTTTTTATCCCTCTCGCATCTCGGGCGGTAAAATAATAAACACGTGACGACCAGAACTTCCCTACCCTAAACTATGCGATTTCCGAGAATAAAACAAACAAAACAGAATGCATGTTATTAGCAGATTTTAACACTGTAAAGTAACGATCGCATATTCGTTTGTAATTATCTGAATATAATTAATAATAAGTATGACGAATGAATTTCTAGGAAGTGATCAGTAAAAACTCAAATAGAAGATCTCTTTTTTCAGAGAGAAGATATAAATTTTCTTCGACTTACGTAACTTTCTGGTTCGGAGGAGCGGCAGACGAGCCGATCACCAGCAAGGAGAACACACACAAAGGTCCTAGCCACGGAGTCATCTTCTTGCGTTTCTGCGCGCTCCGCTGAAAGCAAAACACAAATATGTAAATACGGTCGAAATTATTTCAATTACAGCCAGATAACGTTAATCACGATGAACTTTTGAACCCCATTTAGCTCTCTCCTGCTAACATTACCCTTCCGCACAAACGCGAATGATGCAAATTCAAAAACATGCATTTATATCAGTATCTTCGCATGGACATCTTAATTGCACCACTTGTGTGCTTAATTAGCAAAAACCGCCTGCTGCAGAACGGCTTAATTAATCTAGCCGCATTCGCGTAATTAAATATTTGAACAAACTCACTTGTGTCCTGTCTTCTGGCTTTCGTTCTTTTCTTTCAGTGGTCGCTCGCTTCTTTGCACTGGCTATCAATCTGGTTCCTGTATCTGCTCTCGGAAAACGACTGGAGAACACTCACCAGAAATAACCACCGAGAAAAGCACAAGAAAAAAGGAAACCCTCCCTCCATCAGATACATGCAGAAGGCGATATTTTTGAAACGACCCGCGACATCTGGCGACCAAAGCTCTCGAAAGCATTGCATAATAATTACTTAGACATTATTATCATTAGTAACAATGTATTAAGATATCTTTAGATAAACCAGTAACTAAAAATGTAAAAAAAATAAAAATAGAATATACTCCCTCTGTCCGAAAATATGGTATACACTTGCGAAAAAAATTTGAAATGTAACTAAAATTAAATATAAAAAAATATTAAATTCATTTTATTATCGCAATATGACTAAATACAAATAATTTTAGTATAATCGAAATTTAGTTAAAGTGAGATTTAGCCTTGTTGTACGCTTCTTTTGAACATATACATTTTGTATACATTTCAGTTAATCGACTCTCACGGCGAAGGTTTACCTTATTTATATGAGAAAATTTATAGGAATTTTCGCACTCCTGATAACATAATTTACACGTTTGTAATGTTCTAAAATTTTATCAAGAGTATTTGTCTCTAATTTATTCAATGCAACTTGAACCCATTCAATCAATTGTGTTTGGCGAAGTTTCATGTTGTAGTGATTGAATAGAGTTAAAAAAAACTAAATCCAGAACGTTTAAATCGGTGGTGGTTGTAATTTAAATTTAATATTCCAACCATCAGTAGAAAATTTTTCTTTAAAAAACTAATTTTTGGTCTTCAAATTCCAACTTAACTTAAAAGCTGTGACTGTGAAATATGTTACGTTATTTAGCTATTAATGTAAAGAATAACAATATGGTGATTATTACCAGTTGCTTTCGAAACTCTAGATAATCTAAGATTTTTGTTCAAATGCATACCATATTTTCGGACAAAAGGAGTAATATTTTTCGAGGTAATTTCAGCAACATAGCATATAAAGAACTGTTAATAGTCATTTGGTATTATTTTCTTGAACAGTGAGTTTCCTTAACTACATCATATTTACCTTTGTTGAAAGTATTGCATGTAAATGTTTCGAAAACTTTTTTATTTGTCCGATCGGCAATATCAAGGTCGGTGACATAGCTAAAATAAACTTAAAAATAGATATGAATTTAATTTGTAACATTTAATATATAAAGTATGGTTCAAAGGATTTTAAGCATTTATATAAGAAATATCATCTTATATAATATACAGTGGAACCTCGCTTAAGGAGCACCTCACGTAACGAGTATTTCGCTTAACGAGCAAAATTGTAAGAAAAATGACTCGCTTAACCATCTTTGATTTTCTTTCTTGAAAGCGGACTATACTTTGCAAATTATATAATTTGGTTTGCTGTTAATGCAAAACACAAATGTATTTTTTCCAACCATTATTATAACATATAAGCACACTATGTATTTTTTTTTATATAAATAAATATAATTACAAAATTTAATAACACTTGCATATCTCCGAATAAAAAGCCAAATATTATAATATAAATAAAATAAAAGAACCATAGATATCAAAAGAAAAATCATGAAAAATCCAAGTTATACTTTTATTCCAGCATGGAACGCATTATCGTATTTTACATCGTTTATATGGAAAAACTGTTTCACTTTACGAGTATTTCACTATACGAGCAAAAATCTGGAACAATAACAGAAGGAATTAACTGGTTTCCATTTTACCATTTAATTTAGCATTAGTTTCAGTTTTGTTAAGTAAAAATTGAGACCAAAAATTATTTGTTTATTATTTCCATAAACTGTGTCATGTTTATTTTTCAGATTCGTAAATTACAAAATCATGACGAGTTTATTATTGTACTTTATCATTTTTTTCAGTCTAAGTGAAAGGCGGTGGAGGAATAACTTGCGGTTTCCCATCGTATATGTTGTTGCAAGACTATTTGTTATACCGAAATTGTATTTGGAAATCGAGGCATTTGATATTTTGTATTTATGTTCAAGAACCAAATTGTTCGAAAATGGATTTTGAGTCTCAATATTGAGAAAGTTTATGAGATTATTTATTATTTCTAAAAATGTATTCCTTGTATGGCAGTGGAAAGTCATTTTTGTTCCAATTTGTTTTGCTTGTTGTGCGAGGTTTCACTGTACTAGTATATTGAGAAGCGAAACGTGAATGCAAGAAGTTTACATTTTGTTGGTGTCTATTCAGGACCACGACTGGTGAAAAATGATGCGCATGATATTTTTGGCGACCGTATTGTCAGATTGAGAAATAGTCGATTCCGAGACACATCGGGACACAAAATACAGGATTAGTGTATTTTAATATTTTATTTAATAAATTGCACAAAATAAAACAAGTCACAAAACTATATTAAAAAATTGTATACGTAGTACATAATATAAAATGATATAAATTCTGGAACAATAAATATGTATCCATGTGCGGCATGCAAAACCTCTATGGACGGCGCCACGGGTATTCACACACGTTTACTACCTGAATTTAAACGGAATATTGTCCTGAAAAAGCGGAGAAAATTTGTGTTATTTCCTTAGGTTTGTTTAAGTTCTTTGAGTACCTTTTATATTTGTAACATGCTAAGGGCTCACAAAAAATAACCTATCATTTACGATATTGGTAATTTCTTGAAACAGAATTTCCTGAGCAATATATGGATAATATTAGTTAATCCACCTTCTCGCAACAAACTGCATTTTTAAATAATGAATATCTCGGATATTACTCAACACGATAACTTGTTATGATTTTCTTCAAGGGAAGAGATTTCTTTGTTTCGAATTTAAAGAAAATTATTATTATATGACTATTATTTTTGTTTCTACTTTGACTGGAAGTTCTTTTTCTTCTTATTTGAGGCTTTTCCATCTACTCTGATGACAAGAAGAGTGGAGGAACCTCGAATAGACAATTAATTTTGCAAGGTAAAACAATTTCTGAATTTAATGTTGTTCTTCTTGGTTTTCATTTTCCGTGATACACTTTAAAATTGGACAGGTTCTGTAAAATAAAGGTATGACGATTTGAGCCGAACGAAGCGGAGGGAGCTAGGAGGTGTTAGGAAATTACTCAAAAGCTTTTCCACTTTTACGATAGCTGCAACTTTACGCATTCCAAAGTACGACAGTATAGCTACGTGATCGAGATGAGACTCATGATAAAGATCAAAGTCCGTAATAATAAAATTAAGTAGGTACCAGGAGCGGTACGTGCAGCTATGAACCCAATTTTAATTATTATTAAAATATTCTGAAATGAATTGTATGAATATATATTTTTATTGCATAAAAAATCAACTTGATACATGTATTTATATATGAGTATAAGTTTATATACAAAAGTAAAAACCAATAAAATAAAAACTTACTGTAAATATTGTACTGTTACAAATTTTATCACCTGCCTAATTTGTATAGCAACAAGAATCTAATTATTTGGTGTTTAGTTAAGTCTAGCCTAATAGCAATCCATGTAATTATTAAATTGGTTAGTCCCAGATTCATGATCAAGATATGATTTCAGCATATCATTTACTAGTGAGTCGATGTTATTCATATTATTCCGCCAAATGATCTTTTGTTGCAGAATCTGATCCAAGTCTTGCTGAACGAAATCGACATATTCTTTAGGCGTGACGATAACTTTAGATGTGCTAGCGTCGATGTTACTAGACGGTGTATTTATCTTTGAGTTAAACACATCCTGAAGTAAACTCAAGTCATCTGACTCTACGATTGCATTCAAAATTTCATCAGTAAAATCGAAAGTGGACGAAGTGGACGTTGCCTCTGACAAATTGTGCCTACCCTGTTGAGAAATAGGAGCCATTGTAGGTGCCACTTCGTCGAAATTGTCTGACTTCAAATTGTACATATTGAGGATCGTGGCCACCTTCTTCGTCTTCGCCAGAGATTTCTTTACTACTTCCAAATCACAGTCATCGTTAAATGCACTTACGAACGCGCCCAAGCATCCATTTAGGCTAAGTTTGTGCAAAACTTTCTGCAGTCTAGTTTTAACTTCTTTGTCAGTGAGTGTAACTATTTTCCGGTTTTCCTTGGAGAATGTCACAGTCGGAAATTTGCCATCTATAAAACCTTGATCCTGCAGGTGGTTCAGGATTACCTTAGCCCAGAAGTCGAGCGCGTTCGTCTTGACTTCCCAATGAAGGTCTTTGGTGACGGCGGCGCACATAGCTTCGTAAATGTCGTCCATCTGTTCGGATGGAAACGATTGGTATTCGAAGATATAACGCATCAATGCAGAGGCCTGTGTTCTTACAATGCCCTCAGACTCGTTTCTCAATATATATATCATCTTATTCTAAATATAAAACATAAAGTTATTTATATACAAATGAAAACAATTTACAAAACATTAATGTTTACATACAGGTAGATCTTCGTTAACTAAGATATTAGTCCAAATTGCTTTCACTTGGATCATCTCTTGTAGACATTTGATTGCTGATGCTCTAACAAAGGCCTCGCTATCCGAACAGGACATAGTAAGTGTTAGTTGAACAATTTCCATATTTATCAACATGCCCTGATATGAAGGATATTCTGTGTGCATCAATTACATAATATTTTTAACATTTTTATTTAATTATATTCAAATTGACTTACTAGTATTTGAAATGTTTGCTATAGTGTGCACGAGTTCCAGTGCAGAATCGCGGACTTCCCATTCAATATCGTATAGTTTAGCGCATATCATTGTACCAAGAGCGGTCATCGTTGTGTCATCTTTAATTTCAACCAACAATACCAAATTGGGCGACAGGAATCTAGCAATAGATAGTTTGACTAACTTCAAAGCTTCCACCACCACCTAAAAGGATACCTCTACACAATATGTATTTAGCTATAATTTAGACCAGCTTTCTTACCCTTGGTGACAAACAATTACATTTGAGCAATTCCAAAATGCAACTCGTGACGCAAATGGTCTCAACGCTGTCGCGCCACGTGATGTCGAATTTGTTTATGAACGTTCCCATTGCATCCAGGAGTGCGATAAAATAGCCCACATTTTTGTTAATTGTTTCACCACTGATGAAGTTCTTGTTTATCGCCTTCACGAGATCGTTTGCATTATACACAAGAATCTGGAATGTCGCGATCGCACCTTCTTTGGTGAAGTAAGGTAAAGACTGCAGCGACAACATTATCGCCAACTTGCCATTGTCGAATGCTTCCACTTGCGACGTTACTTTATTCCTCCAATTATAAGCCAGACGCAATGACGGCTCGCTCATCATACTGACGATTTTGTTGAAAAAGTCGTCTCTGATATCATCGTTTTCCAAATCCGAATAGGTGAACTTGTAGTGTACAAAACAAACACTGAAGATGGGTAGTGTTTGAAAAATGACCAATTCGTTTTGGAAGTTAAATGGGGCTCTGTTGTTGGTGCGTTTCTCCATTGGAGGCAAACGATCCCTTAGCAAATTCCATCGTTCATGTCCTAAATGGCTTAATCTCACAACATTAGGTATCTCAGACTGATTAATCAAGCTACTCATAATATTGAGTATCTTTTGCTTCAATTCGGTTACGTCCTGCTGAGCAAACTTCTCGGTAGTCGTCTTAATGTATAGCTCAAAAAAGTAGATGTGAAAGATAATGTTGTACAATTCATATAAGAAGTCCCTGTTCCTAGCCAAGATAATTATACCGCTAATAGCGTTCTCCAAGTTTTTACTGATAAAAATTCTTGGTATTCTGAAGTCGCCGCATTTGAATAAGGCATCATCAATGATTAGTTGCTGAAGACGCACTAGTAACTTCACTATCGGCCTCAAATTGGCAACAAGCAATTCATCCTCCACTTGGACAAATGTTGCGCATTCCTTAGTAAGGGCTTTTTGCAGTCTCGATAAAATCGCGTCCACTATTGAATGGACGATTTGCTCATCTACAGATATAGTCGCCTTTAATAACTTGTAGATAAACTCTTGGCCCTCCCTAACAATGTATATTGTGTCAGTGGCCAATGAGATTGTCAGGCAGTGCATCCAACATTCAGTGGCCAGAACCCAATCAATACCTGACCTGTGATCCAGACATGAGTTTATGACCTTAATATAAGCCAATTTCATGGAAGGTGTTATGCTGTTATTACGATGACTTAATTCACACAGTTTAAATAACCTCTCATATGTATTGTTTAACTTTAAATCAATGAAATCACTTTCTTGCTTTGATAGCAGGGCTGTTAGATTTAGAGTGAAGGACAATAATGCTGATGATGGTTTATCACTAAATTGCCAGTGTGACACTGCTCGTGATACCCATGTCTTAACAATAGGCAATTTTAGTAAAGCTATACCCAAATCTAAAACAAGCATAATAATTAATTAATAGTTAACATTATGAATAGTAATGATATTTTCTTACCAGGATTTTCTTTTCCAGAGAGATGTGACAATAAGTTACTTAAATAATATTCACTTTTTACTTGGAATTCAGGTTGAAGAAGGGCTTTGAACAACTTCTCCACCTTGGGCATCAATGCTTTCATATAACTGTCCATTTTTCACTTTGACAATAACTAATGCTCACTTATTTACTGATCTGTTCCATCCTACAGTCATCTAAAATATGAATTTATTTTTGTTAATAGTCTGTATTTTAAAGAAATTATAGTTATAGTAATAAAGCAATGTTTCAGCGCCGAATAACGTGGATGGAGTTAATATCCCAACTAACTACGATATTGAGAGAACTCTACATGTTTAGATTATTATCAAAGTAAGGTCATTACGAAATAAAAAATATATATGAAAAAATATATAATAAAAATGCATAAAACGATATTAAATTATCTTATATAGTCTCGATTTTATTCTACCTCAACAGATTACTTTCATAGGAGAAATCGACTATAAATTGCAATTGCAATTTGTACGTCAGCTGTTTGATCTAATCAATTATTTACAATTGATTTACGATTAACGAACGTAAGATGTTTACTTTTTTCAGATGGTCATATACTAATTCAGTTTTTCATCAATAGCTGGCACTAAGTCTCGTCCAAATTTCGCTAGATCTGGCAAGAATGTGTATTTGTTAAGCATACACCGGGGTTTGAAGTGTTTGTGTAACATTTTGGGCCACATACTAAAGAGACATCTTTGGACATCTTGTGACAACAGGTCGAGGCTTTTGAAGGTCGAGCGTGTTTTCTCACTTCAGACTGGATTCCTAGATTTGCAGCAATTTGCAGTCTAGACCTGATACCAATTCGTTAATTTTATAAATCCTAAAAATGAACCGCACACAAGAAAAACTAAACTATAATAATCATTTAAGGTTATGAGATAGTTTGTTTTTTAATGCCAGGAAGTATTGTTGGTTGTCTATCAACTGGTGTTCTGTTAGAAAAAAAATAAGTAAGAAACTGTCAAAGTTGCTGCGTGATATTTATTGTTATCTTGTTATTTTTGTGCCGGTTTCAGAAATAAATATTGAATATGTCTAGTAAAGCTGCCCTTGTACGCCAACAATTGGCCAATATAATTAGTTCTGGGGGCACACACAAAGATCAAGCGGAAAGGTAACGTTTTAATTGCTCCTTTAAGACAGTTTCTGTACAGTTTGCTTTAGGTACAGACAGATTTCAGAGACCATCCTGTCTTGGACTGGTATTGAGTTGATAGAGTGTTTACACTTATTTATTGATGCAAGTGAGTAAAATGTTCTTACAAGCTTATTCCTAGTTTTTCATTTGTTTTTCTTTTCAGTTGTTAATGAGAATGTGAGTTTAGTGATTTCAAGGCAAATCTTGACTGATTTGAGTACACATCTGATGAGCCTGCCAGATGAGATTTCTCAAGTTGTGTCTCATTACACTCTGGAGAAAGTACAACCAAGGGTAATATCATTTGAAGAACAGGTTGCAAGCATAAGGCAACATTTATCTGATATATATGAGAGAAACCAGAACTGGAGGGAGGCTGCTGCTGTTCTTGTTGGCATTCCCTTAGAAACTGGTCAAAAGCAGTATTCTGTAGATTACAAATTGGATACATATTTGAAAATTGCTCGACTCTTTCTGGAGGATGATGATCCAGTTCAGGCAGAGGCGTTCATAAATAGGGCATCTTTACTGCAGGCGGAAACAAAAAATGAACAATTGCAGATTTACTACAAAGTCTGCTATGCTAGGGTTTTAGATTATAGAAGGAAATTTATAGAGGCCGCTCAGAGGTACAACGAGCTCTCATACCGCTCGATAATCCACGATGATGAGCGGATGACATCTTTGAGAAGCGCTCTTATCTGCACCGTACTAGCTTCGGCGGGTCAACAGAGGTCGAGAATGTTGGCAACACTCTTTAAGGACGAGAGATGCCAGCAGCTGCCGGCTGTCGCAATTCTGGAAAAGATGTACTTGGACAGGATTATCCGTAGGTCGGAACTGCAGGAATTCGAAGCGTTACTTCAGCCACATCAGAAGGCAACCACAGTGGATGGGTCGACCATACTGGATCGGGCTGTAATCGAGCATAACCTACTCTCGGCTAGCAAACTGTACAACAATATAACATTCGAAGAGCTAGGCGCTTTACTGGAAATCAATGCAAGCAAGGCAGAAAAAATTGCTAGTCAGATGATTACTGAGGGCAGAATGCACGGCTACATAGATCAAATCGACTCGATCGTACATTTCGAGAGTAAGATAATCCAGATATAAAGGATCATTAATCTATATGTAATTGTTTTAGCAAGGGAAACATTGCCGCAATGGGACAAGCAAATACAATCTGTTTGTTACCAGGTGAATTCGGTTATCGAGTTGATCACAAAGTCGGAACCGGAGTGGATTGCTAAAGTCATGGAGGACCAGATGGTTTCTTAAACAATAATATAGTGTTAACGAAAGTTCAATAATTCTAATAATAAAAATAACGGTTTAATGTTTTTCTTTAGTTGTTTCCTATCTGCCGTTACTATAATAATTATTAATTTGCGTAGGAGTTTAATTGGCGCGGAAAAGTTAAAATTAAGTTTTGTAATGTGTATAAATGAGCCGACGTAGCTGAGCGTCTGTGTGGTAATATTTTTTGGACGTCGCTTGTGTTTGTCTCCTAGGAATAAAATGCGGCTTTGGCATCAATTATTTCGAGCCTGGACATTTTTAGCACAGTTTTATTTTTTCTCCAGCTGGACAGAGCCGGTGTTTATAATATTTATAGATAAGGCTTTTGGCTGGACAATAAACATCGGCAGGGCATTGGGGGACCGACGTCGCCCGCACCACAGCACACTCGACGACCTCTTCTCCTCCGGGTCGTGCAAGAGATGACGCAACAACAGTTCGACGACAATAACAACATCGGCGGTGCCAGCGGCAATCACCAAAGATTCCTGCTGAGATGGCATCGGCACGCTCCCACTCTCACCGATCAGCTTCCAGCGATGTTTGAGGAGGGCCTCTTCTCCGACGTCACGCTGTCGGTAAGCGGACAACAGCTGCGGGCGCACCGATTGATTTTGGCCTCGTGCAGCACCTACTTCCTTCAAATATTTCAAGTAAGTCCGCGCCCACGCGTCTGTCCCGTCCAAAAATAGAACCATCCACTATGACCTATCCCTCGTTTGCTTCCAGGAGGCGGATCGCACACAAGTGGAGCATCCCCATGTGGTCCTCGTCAATGCTCACATCGAAGACATCCGGGCCATACTTTCCTTTATGTACAAGGGTGAATGTTGCGTATATCGCGAGCGCATCCCAGAGTTAATCGCGACCGCCAAGAATTTGAAAGTCTGCGGTCTCTCTGACATGGAGGTATAATAACATCACCGTTAATAACTGGTATTACTATTTTCTCCAATTGCAGTTCAACGAGTACATGGATAATGAGAAGATTCTCGTCCTGAGTTCGAATAATAGCATTTTGAACGCGCGCGAATCACCGCCAACGGCGATCGCCGCTCCCTCTGCGCACGGTCAGTAAAGGTGTACTTTTTACTAAATTTAAACATTCCTAGTTCTGATGACAGCGTAGATATTATTTCAAAATTGTTGTACATCTCAGGATATACAAGCGTCAATATTATAAATTATAATGATTATTTATTTAATTAATTGTAGTTTATTTGCTTATCTACCCACTTTCGTTGATTATTTTTAATATCCATCACAGGGAACGTATCTGCGTCGCCCTCATGACAGTTGCATCTTGCATTAAACTTTAAAATAACTACTATAACTAAAACATTAATCCTTATTTTTCAACAAATAATTTATCTTAGCTTATAAAATGCAACTAATGTTAAATTTCGTGTTGGTCAATGTTCAAAGCATAGTTATTACGAAAATGGGATAAAAAGATTGAATGATAAGTCATGGTTAAAATGTTTCAGGTTTCGAAAATGTGGCTCTGCCAAAACACAGAGATGTACCGGAGACCTGCAAATGTTTTGTCTGTGGAAAGTATTTGAGCAATCAGTACAATCTGCGCGTTCACATCGAGACGCACGAGGAGACATACCACGCTTGCTCTTCCTGTCCGCACGTGTCTAGGAGTCGGGACGCCTTGAGGAAGCACATGTCGTACAGACATCCGGACAAATACAGTGCCCGAAAACAAAAGAAGCTATCAACCATAGTTTAGCGCAAACAGCAATTTATTTTAACGTTTTTATTACGAAAGTGTAAGGGGGCTCTTCATTCTGTGCGCTTTCAGACAATCGATAGTACAAAATCTGTTAGCCATATACTCGAAGGGCACCTTTCCAGCGATGTTGGAGCCGCACAGAAAACAACGCGAGATGACTTCACCAGACTGACTGAGGATTCGACGTTCGGCAGCCAGCGCTCTCTGCGACAGCAAAAATTAAAATAATATAACAATAATTAGATGTGAACATTCGTTTCTTACCTTTTCGCGATCACTCAAATTCGCAAATCTATCCTGCTCGACCCGCTCTTTCATGACAACAATCTTCTCCTTTTTCTTTTCTTTCTCCTTATCGCGTTTACATTTCCGCTGCAATCTCTTCTTCTCTGCCAACTCTTCAGGACTCAAATCGCTCGGTTGTGGTGTTGGAATCTGCGCTTTGTTATAATTAAACTTATCTGGATGTTCGATGGCGTATAATTTGAAGTAATCTCGAACATTTTTTATTTGAGAACAGCTGTAGGGTGTTTGCTGTTTGTTGTTCTTTGAGCACAAGTTAGCGCCATTTTCAAGCAAATAACTTAGTATTTCAAGACGATCGTGCATAGCGGAGACATGAAGAGCGCAGTTTCCCAGTTCGTCAAGTGCTTCGTGCAACTTGACATCGAAATCTTCATAGCTTTTGTAAATATTTTTAAGTTTATCCAAGTTTCCATCTCTAATAGTTTCCCGTACTTCTCGCTTACGCTGAATCTCTTGCTCTTGAAGTTTCTCTGCTTTTGTTTTGCCTTTCTTCTTTTCTGGTTCTTTCTTCTTCGGCAATCGCTTCTTTCTCCTTTCCGTTTCTTCGAAAGGCTGTAAAATATCTGTAAAAGAAATTTCTACGTCCTCAGCTATTAAACCACCGATCTTCTCTTCCTCTGAGTATATGATTTCCGTGGGTAATGGACGCTGAATGTTCTCGCGCGATTTCGCTCTATTTATTGAAGTATTCTTTCCTTTACTCCTATGGTGATTAGGCGATTTCTGTTTGATGAATTGTTTGGTCGCATCCTCTGTTGAATCTGAAAGAAAATATGATTTGAGCTTATGCTTATGTAATAATCATTTAACTTACTGTAACAGTATATTGTAGATAGTATAGAATGTACTCGCTTTACTTCAGTGAACGTTGCTCTTCTAGTCGAGAAGGGAATTGTCCTTATCCGTGGATTACTCCTTTCAAGTAACGGATTTTTTCCGCCAAACAACACTGATTTATTATAAGGACCAGCTGCTCGTATAAAAATCAAACTGCTGGCTTCTAAGTCTTCTTTCCAGGTTTCAATTATATCACCCACGTGTTGAATTAGGGCTGTTTCATTGTACCTCCTCAAAGAAGCGCCCGCGCTCTTCGGAGCGGAACTCGCGTTTTTATTATCCCTCGAGCTTTGCGAACCACCCTGGCCTGCTCTTACCGTATAGCAGTGAAAAGTTTTGTGAATCCTTGCGACCTCCCCATCGAAGATGGCCCCCGCAAAATGTCCGCCACCCAACATTAATATAGTCCATTTTTTAGATTCCCTCAATCCATGCAATTGCTTTTGCAAATTACCTTCTTCAATCTCCACCTTCTTTTCAGCCAATAAGCATCTATATAACGAGAATATAACACCATTTGGACCACCCCGTAAGAAGATTTTTCCTTGTGCTGTTGCCAGACTTTCGATGGTCACATCCTCTTTTTCCGAATCCGAACCAGAAATACTCGAGAGGTCATCTGCAAGTTTCACGTTAAATTCTTCCTCATTTACGGGTTCACGATTTAATAAATTTTGTTTTAAATTATATCTGTGCCAATCTAGCTTATAATGTTCTCTCTGTGCCGCTATATCAGGAAATTCTACCCTACAGAAGGAACACGAGTGATGATTTGGATTCGCAGCTTGCCATTCTCTCTTTTTATTGCAATCGGTCAAATCGTCATCTTCATTACCATCGAGTGCCACAGGCGACACTTTCTCGGATGTCAGATCTTTGAATTTATCGTCAAACACTTTTATTTGATCCATTTCTTTGGAAACCTTGAAGAAAAGATAATATTTAATATTGTCACTATATTCATTGATTTTTCGCTTTAATTTAAAATAAATTTAAAACTTATATTGAAAATTATTTATTTTAATAAATACATTTAAATAGTTCAGATCTTATACAAAAAAAAAGAAAGATTAATCCCATGTTATAATACTGCAAATTTTGATTAGTACCCTAAATTGATTCCTTTCATATACATATAACTAGTGACAAATATGCCAATTAAAACAGCAAAAACGTAATTTAAATGAAATGTGTGTCCAGATTGCATCCTAAAATAAAATACTTTTAAATTTAAATAGTACATAATAGAAGACTTACTTAATTGTTGTAGGTGAAAGAGGACTTGGAGGCTGTACACCTGGTACATCAGAATCAAGATAAACCATTACCCATGTAATGTATGTTGCAATGAAGCCACATACTAAAGGAAGCCAAAGACCACTGTGTCTGATGGATTCCTCCCATACATGTCTCATCATAATCTGACCACTTTCAGTCACATGCTCGTAAGTGACCAGGTTCCTTTCATATACTAGATCATGTAGGTTTTGCACTAAAACAAAACAAAAATATCAAAAGACCTATATCACGATTAAAAGCAAAAAATTATTACTTCAAAATGAATACTTACCTGTACATATGGTTGCCAAAGACAAGTGAATTATAAACATTACGCCATAAGCACTAACCTAGTATTTAGTATATAGCAATGAATAAATGATGGATAACTTACCATTATTGCATATCAATTTGGCTGTAATTACAGATGCGGAGAATACTAAGCCACATATCGCCAGCTTCCACTCACTTTTCCTCACTTTTTCCGCCACGATTTGTTCCTCCGAAGGAATATTCGTAAAAGATTTTCTATACATTTCTATTTCTTGTCGTAATTCGCAATCGTACAGATTCGACGAAAAATTTTATTCAATTGTTTGTAAGATTTAATTAAAAATAAACTTTACCTGGCGGATGGGCTAACCAAAAAAATACGTCAACAGCAGGTTGGCGTCGGGAAAAATTCGCGCCAAATTTAAAAGTCTAATACTCGCAATATTTTATTCTTTAACTGTCAAATAGGAGTTCAGTTTGGTTTCAGCCCCAAATTAATACTAACCCCCTTAGACCTCCCTGTACTAACCTACAGTTGCAGTAATATTTATATTACAGCCTGATTTTCAGTGGTTTTACCCGTTTTACCACTACAAAAGTTGTATACAAAATGAAAAGGTGGAGTTTAATGTATGCGACTTTATATACCCGCACTTTAATTTGCAATTATTGTGCAATAATTTGTAATTTTATAAGTGAATTATTTAGGTGATTTATTGATTTATGGTTCTACAAAGCATAAATATTATTGAGCCATATTAATATCATTAATATAACTAAATATTTTATCAATAAAACTTCAAAGAAGTCCACAAGGTAGTTCATTTTCGTTATATTTCGGATATGACGAACATTAATTATCTTTTATATCTTATTACTTCTCTGGTCTAACAGCCACGAAGTTTGCAGAGATCCCGTCTCTCGATTCAATAGTGAAAACAAGAATACTTTTCAATAGATACCACAAAATAATTTTAAATATATATTTAACACAAAATCCAATTATAAAAAATAAAATTCATGAACCATAAGGTAGCCAAATTACTACATTAAAAAAACCTTACTGGAATTATTAAGTATATTCGAAGGGCAATAAATAGGATTAGATATTAGTTAGAAATGGATGTTGGAATTATTTTAATGAAAGAATAGGTTTTAGAGCTTCCATTTCTTTGACTAACATATTACCGTCTAAGTCTGCTTCTTTCACAATATCATTGATCTTAGAATCTTTTATAGCAATTTCTAAATTTGCTGCATATTTTTTAGTTCTTTTTTTTCTATATTTTTAAACCTCACACAAAATATTGTTATATATAAATTCGGCAATCCGGTCCTGATTTTCCAATTGTTTAAAAATTCTTAAAAAAATAATTGTAAATGTCTTACAGATATTTTATTTTTATATACAATACAACTTATGCATATTAATATATGTTATATATATATATGTAAATTTTAAATATTATTCCCACTCTTTGAGGATACTTTCATATTCATTCTCATCGAAAAATGGAATATCTATATTCCTAATCATGTTCTCGCCACAGTAGAGGCATTCAGAGGCGACGATGTTATCAATTTCAGCTTTAACAATGTCCTTTGTGGACATTCCTGACGATCCTGTGCTTATATTATCAATAGTCTGTGTATTCAAAAAGTTGAATTGCCTTTGTAAGTCGTTCAGTTTGTTCCTTCTAGCAGGACCTAAAATATAACGATTCAATCTTTGTTACTCTTTCACTCACAGTTAATTACCCAGCAATGGATTCAACTCCTTCAGTAGACAATCAGAGTGGAATCTGTGTCTGCATGGAAACATATAGAATTGTCTCATGATCAGAGTCATTTCGCAGATCTCGCAAACGTCCGAGTTCCTGATGAAAGTGTACTTGTTTCGGAAGGACTGGATTTCCTTGCGGACCAACTCCGCCGATTTTGTGGCCTCCTCCATTTCCTCCTTCAGATCCTCGATGTGCTGATTGTACTCCTGTTTAACAACGATAATTATTGACTTGCGTGAAATATGAAATAAAAGATGAATACAAACCATTAACGAATTACAGATTGCGTCTTTGAAATGATCCATGGTAACGAAGTCTGAGAAGAACGGAAGAATATCTTCAATTCGAATTAGATCGCACTGTTTCAAAAACTCCATGGCAGTTTGGATATCTGCTTTGCCGCTTACAACGTGCTTCGCAATCTTCAGCCATAACTTTTTGCGTAGTTCGATTTCACTTTGTGGCGGCTGATTTGCGATCTGAATAGCTAAATTCTTGTCAATTGTTAGAGCCATATCAACGGCGCTTTCCCAGAGTCCTAGTAGGCTGGATAATTGTACGCAAGCTCTCGTTAACTTTTTCTCTTGACACAAGCGTAATGCGAAGTACACATCATAGTTTACCTTGAACCAATCAGTTAGTTTACTTAGAGAATGATGTTTATACATTTACCATTGAGATATTCAGTCCTTGCGAGTTTAAATACTCCATCACTTGGGTTTGGTTATATTTGGCGTAAAGCGATAGAAGCAGATTGTGTACTGCTTTCTCATTACATTTCAAAATGTTTACGCAATGCTCCAAGTATTTAATGATCTCCAATGAATGGGCATTGCCATTGCAGCTGACCAAAGCGGGCAACAATTTGACCGGCATAAGGTTTCGACCTTGATCAATCAATGCCTTCACAACTAGTTTCGGGATTTCCTGGATCAAAATAGGTGCAAACTGATAGAAGAGCTCACGGTTATTTTGGCTTTTAAGGACATCTAACGCCTCAGGGAAACTGCTTTTATAAATGTGTTGCCTGATCAGTTGCTCAAAATCTTTATGAACTATAGTCAACCTGATAGCATTTGCTTTATCGCCATGACTGGCCATGATTTCGTAGATGCTCCGACGATTCTTTTCCACAGTGCCGCATATTTGTTTCATCGTTAGAAACTGCTCGAATTCCTTTTCCAAATCAGAAAACTCTTTGGTTCGATCTTGATCTTTCAGACGCATTTCTTCGAACTGATTCAGATATAGCTCTATTAACCAAAGCACTATCATTGTTATCTGCGTCTTGTCTTGCTGCTTTAAGTTTTGCAATTTTTTTCTTAAGAATACTTTTAATGCGGTTTGCTGATCGATCTGAATAAATTTCAGGCAGATGCCTTCAAAGGAAGACTGCGTTTGAGCATAGCAGAGAGCGCTCTGTACATAATTACCACTTTCGAACAGCATGTTTGCCTCCTTGATGAGCACCTGGTCATAGTATGCTTCGTTATCTTTTGAATACTTTTTGGCAAGCTCAAACTCTTGCTTATCGCAGTAGATCCTCCAGACATGTCGCTCCTCTTTGGTCACCTTGAAGCGAAATATAGCATTCTGCGTCACAGCCCAAATGGTGCCAGTTATCTGATCCTTTACTAAATTGACCAAGCTACCGAAAGCCTCGTTGTAATTGTCTTCGTATACCAAATCTGCATTAAGCAGAGACATCCCTTTAATCATATCAGTGTACGCAATTAAAACATGAAATTCAGTGAGAGCCAGAGCAAATGGTGCCTTAGTCGAAAACTGCTCGCTTCCGTAATTAGGCCTTTGGTATTTTATTAATTCTATCTTATCCTTAATATCTTTAATACTTTGTAGATTATACAAGTCTATCTGCAAAAAAATGGAAACATTGGTTTATGATAAAAAAGAATTATTAAAAAATACTAACTTTTGCATAAGAAACACTGTACTGAGTCATCCAAGCCAAATAATTTGGTACGACCAAATTCTCGGACCAAAACTTCAATTGTGAATACTTGAGGGAGCTTTCTTCCTCTATATAAGAATCCTTTTCTGGAATGTTCAGATATTTATTGAAGACCTGTTGCAAGAGCGGCTTATCGTCCGGATTTGCTGGTCCCGTGAACATATACAATCTTCTTGGCGTAGAAGCAAAAACGAAATGCTTATCGGTACCAGGTAAATTAAAAAACTCAAGTCCGGTAATTGGTACTTCGTTGTCTTTACCAATATCAAATAGCTAAGAAAAGAATTACAGAGTTTAACAAAGCAAGCGTTTAACACAAAAAACACATACTAATCCTTCCACCTCCCGAACACCATATAAGGGTAAATAATTTGGCAGCTTTGTGATAAGAGCATATAATTTACAGAAAGATATTATCAATCAATTTTATTTTACCTGTTTCCAATATTGTTCCAAACCAGAAGTGATGAAATATTTCTCGCCTTCCATAACTATTTCCGTTTCAATAATCAATCCCTTTGTTGTACCTTAAAATTACATATTTTTAATTGAAAATTAATATGTTACTATAATCAATCTAACCCAAGAGAATTGTCCCAGTGGATATTTCTGATTGGTTGTTGTAGTTCCAAGCCACAGATGTAAAAGTATGAGTACGAAACTTCGAGCTGGATTTTAACTTGTTTGATTTCCTCGCCAAATAGACCAATTCGGAGGGTCCATCCGGATTTATCGGCGCGAAAGTCATCAGCAGGTGATTACCCTGCGGATCCAGAAAGAGATTAGTCAATCGGCTCGCTTTAGTGTATTTTGATATCGAAATCTCTGAAATGCATAAACTAATTGATTAGTTTCATGGAACGATTCACGCTGTGTACTAACCGTCCTGCTGTGACGGATTGTTGAGATTCATGCGAAACAGTACGCAATTGGACATCGCCACAACAAGATACTTATTGGAGATAGCGACATGTGTTATACTATCTGCTGGCGTGAAATCTTTCTTTGCTTTTGTGAAGATGGGCATTTCTTGTTCCATGCTCATTTGAATGTATCCAGAAGTGCTCTGTAACAAAATTTACAATGTATTCTTTACAAAAATGAAACAATTATAGGAAAAAATATGAATCCAGTTAAATTTGACTGTTTTCATAGCATTTGATAATAAAAATAAATAGTTAGTCTTACCATTTCAGCATTATTATAGCTATTTATTTTAGAATTTTGTGAGGGAACCTCAAATTGATCTAAAATATTCATTTTTTCCAGCGTTTTAATCAGATTTGTAGAACAAAAACAACTCCCATGTAACTAACAACCTATTGTATTCATGACAGCTCCTGTCAAAAATAAAAACAACAAACATATGTTCTGGACGGAATAGGCAACCCAACATACGAAACATTGTTAATCAAATATAATTTATGTAATAAATGTGTTAATATTTTAAGAATATTTGTAATCAAAATCTTAATTAAAATGCATAGATATAGTACAAATTATTATTAAACAAATTAATTATAACAGTTAATATACAATTATGATATTATTGTAAAATAATCAATTTCACACTAAGATTGTGCAATAAACTAATTTTATTAATTTAAAAACGTTATTACATTAATCCAGGTTATACATTCAACTTGTATTATGCAACCGTTTTTAGCGTACGGTGCGTGGAAGGTGGTTTGCTGATCAAGGATAAATTGGGTCTCCCACCCAATGCATAAGTTTATATTATTTACAATTTAGATTGTATAAAATGACCTTTCGCGATACTCGGTAGCTCCTTGCATTCAATTCGTCATTTTAGTATTGAATATCACGGAGTCATCATATAATCATAACTAACTCTTGAAGAAAAATATTAAGAAATCCACAAGATGACTCAAGAAAAACCAAAATATCTTAAATTTGTGTTTGGTGGATTGGCTGGGTATTAATTAATAGTTTTGAGTAGGGTGAGTTTATACAGTTTCTGATTTTTATTTTAGGATGGGGGCAACATGTTTTGTACAACCATTGGATCTTGTGAAAAACAGAATGCAATTGAGCGGAATGGGTGGCAAGGCCAAGGAGTATCCTACTTCTTTGCATGCAATCCGTGGTATTATTGCAAAGGAAGGATTTTTTGCCATGTACAGTGGTCTCTCTGCTGGTTTATTGAGGCAGGCTACCTACACCACCACAAGATTGGGGGTGTTTTCTTGGTTGTTTGATTTGGCCTCAGAGGGTGGTCATCCTCCCAACTTTGGTATGAAAGCATTAATTGGAATGTCTGCAGGAGTTGCTGGAGCTTTTGTTGGTGAGATAATCATAATTTTTATTATCATGCCCTATGGACTGGACCTTATATAATTATAATCAAATGAATCATAGATTAGCCTTGATTAGTTTACTGATTTAATCTGCTAATTACGTAACTAACGAGATTTAGCACTCTACTATTGTTTTTTTATTATATATATATATATTTACTTAGTATATTAACGAGTTGGCGCTGGATACTATTATTTTTAAATTGGCAAAACAACAGACCAATTGGAATATTCCATGGCACCAGACTGGCGAGATATTAATTGCATTTTTTATCAGAGTTATATTGTTTATATTTACATTGGAAAATCATTAAAATTGCTATCAGCTGATTAGACATTTATGATTGATTATGTAACTGTTAACGACGTTCAAGCGCGATGGATATAAATAAGTCGACGATTACGAAATTGGAACGATCATGGGTTCTTCAAACTATCTCAACATATTTTGAGTTATTTACATCTAATGTTTTACAGGTACTCCGGCCGAGGTTGCATTGATTAGAATGACAGCGGACGGAAGGTTACCATTAGCAGAAAGACGCAACTACAAGAACGTTGCAGACGCGCTGATGCGAATTTCAAAGGAAGAGGGAGTGATAAATCTGTGGCGTGGGGCGGTTCCAACGATGGGTAGAGCAATGGTTGTGAACGCAGCGCAATTGGCTAGTTACACGCAGGCTAAGGAGTATCTTCTCTCTTCCGGTTATTTCGGCGATAACATCGGATGCCACTTCGTTGCTTCGATGATTTCCGGCCTTGTGACGACGGCCGCTTCCATGCCGGTCGACATAGCCAAAACCAGGATACAAAATATGAAGGTGGTCGACGGCAAACCAGAGTTCACTGGTGCCGTCGATGTTTTGTCGAAAGTCATCAGGAACGAAGGCGTGTTTGCCTTATGGAAGGGCTTCACGCCATACTACGCACGTCTTGGTCCACACACAGTATTAACGTTTATCTTCCTTGAGCAGATGAACCACTATTACGACTCATTATTCTTCAAAGCTTGAAACCAATGAAATGCGCACACGAAATATGCTGTGTAACATTATATACGAGAACATTCAAACAACAACAAAAACATATATTTTATCGAGCATTTATTTTTTATGATTAATGATTATTTTTAATATTTATTATATTTGTTGGCTTAAATACACTTAAAAAAAACATTATTCTAATCTATACAACCAAGTACTAGACAATAAGCGCTAGATATATAAAATTGGAGACAAAAAAATATTTTAGATTTCTTCAGCATCAAATATTGATTTTCAGTCTTGTCTAATCGTGTGATATTTCATCTAAATTATTAGATTCTTATATTTCTTCCGCTATGATAAATTGAATGGAAGTATTGTATTTTGCTCGCTGAGGGTGCATCTAGCCAGCCGACAATATGGAAAACAATGGCTTTTTTGTGAACATTGGTTACTACTTAAGTAGAAATATGCTCGCTCAATCCCATATATCTGAGATGTCCAAACGTATTCCAATAAAGTTAACCCTTTTCAAAAGGAATTTGGTAAATAAAGGAAATAAAATAATGCCACCAAGCGGTGTCTTTTCGTACTTAATTACATAATAAAAATGGCGCTCGCGGCACGTGAAGATTGATGTGAAATATCGGAAATTGTTCAAAACAGAATTAGTTTTAAATTAAGTGCTAGCGATGTATCGATTGCTGAAGTTACGAAACTCCAGTTTAAATAGTTTGCATATGGTGTCGTTTGGAAATGGTCAACGAAATGCCGGTACTATTGGTGTTACCCAAAGGGGTTGTTCCCTGTGCAAACGCAACAATGTCTTTAATGATATTCACAATCGTAAGTACTTTATTCTATCATTATTAAACGAGTCTGGCAATTGTTCTTGAATGTTTGTAGGTTTTATTAGAAAGCAGTCAACACATACAAGTCCTAGTTTAGCAACCAAAAAGACGAGAAAAAAACGAACAAAAACAATGAAAAAGTATGCAGAAATGCTAGTAGGTGAGTTATTTGTTCAAATAATTATATGCAATAAGTAGTGTTATTATTCCAATTGGAACGCATTGTTAATCTCAACATAACCTTTAAATTAAACGTCAAAACTTTTAAATCAGTTGGCAATACATTTAAATTTAGTGACAAATACATCAAGTTCGGAGTGCAAAGCCACAGTGCGCAGTCTTCACCCAAACGATGTTAAAATGATGGCATTGGCAGATTTAAATTTAAACGAGTTTCATAAACTTAAGGATTACAAGAAGGATGTCAATAGGATTGTATATGAGTATAGCTACAACAACCTGACTGATGTTCATAATTTTCCGCATATCCTTATAAGCGAAAAACCTTTTCTGGAAACTACATTTACCAGTTCAATTAGCTCTGTGATAAATAGTAAAATTAATAATGAACTGATTACTCCAAACATACCATCCATAACTTCGTATCCAATGGATCTGGACATTTTGCAAAGGCAAGTTATTAGTATTGTAGAGACTATCCAAATAATCTATGTTCTTGTATAAAATAGTATAAAACCAAACCATCAATTCCAACCTGAAGCGCTTGAAGAGGATATAGTTGAAGAAACCCCTGATAATGTAGTTGAAGAGGTTCCAAAAAAGAAATTTAAGATATATGATAAGAAGGCAAGAGAAGAGGTTATTAGCAAGACTTTAGCATCATATATTGAGGTGTGCGTGAGCCTGAGAACGCCAAAGAGGGGCTTAAATGCCTTATACTTTCATAGATTCCGTGCTTCCAAAACTCCTGATCGATTTCCGCCACTTAAGAATATAGCGGTTTACAATGCGTTATTGAAAGGTTTTGCAGCCAAAGGAGATTTTCACAAAATACGTGAAGTCGTCAAGTTCATCGAAGAGGAAGAGGTAGCTTTGAACGTGCAAAGTTTTTCAGCAATCTTCGAATGTTTGGGGCGAGTCAATAGCAATGGCAGTCACTCTAAGTACATTGCAACTTATGTAAATTTATCAGAAGAGAAAGGCATTAGCTTCGATAAAATTATGAACGAAGCCACCTTTCTTTTCGACCAAAGAGACCGTGTTTTGGATGCGTTGCAATATTTTCGGCCTGATTATGTTCCTAATTACGAGGAGCCCAGTGTTCAATTCAAGAATCATTTACTCAATCATTTAAATCACGAACAGCAAACTAAAGGATTTCCAGATGAATCTAATAATGCAACTGAATCTGGGATATTTAGTAAAGATAAATTGGAGTATTGCATAAAACATCAGATAGAAATTGAGAATAATGTTTTGGTTACTGTGAGTAAAAACTAATACTTTTGATTATACATCATGTAAAATTAATTTGATTTATAGGTAAAAAGTATTGAGGCCAAACCTAAGCCAACAGAAGAAATTCTGAAGTATAGGAAAGCATGGGGTGAGCATTTGAAGTTGTGGGAAGAAGCTGCCTTAAAAGCTTTCAACCGAGATTTATCAGCTATGAGTGCGCACAGGAGCGCTTTGAACATGGAGCCTTATATGCGAGCCATTCCTATAAGAGACTACATCACGATTATTGTGGATGAGGCTCAGAAGATTGCTCAAGGATCAGAAACTTATAGTCCCACAGTAAATATGTTGTATAGGGATTTAGGTGCCAAAGTGTATGCTAGATATAAAGTTTTGAAGAAGCAGAAATCTGGAGTCCTTGACAAAGTAAGTATTGGTATTTATTAATTTTATTTAAATTAATGTTATTGTTTTTTTAGATGCATATGATCCATAAAAAGTACTGCGAACATTATGCTGCCAATCATGGAAATTTGGGAATTTTGCCCACGGACGTGGACTATATGAATACAAGACAAAAATGGCAATGGGCTGAATATGCATACAAGCACGAAGGGGCGACTATGCATATGGATCATCAGGAATGGGTTCCAACTGCATTGCAAACTATTGGAAAATTTCTATATAACATTATTATGCACGATTTAAAAATCGATGTTAATGTGATGAGGAATAACAACAAACACAAAAATTATTTGCCTGCGTTCTACACCATATTTAGGAACCAGGGAAGGCTAGTCAAAGAAGAGGTGAAACCACATCCCATATTATCGAAATTGTACAGAGCTTCTGTGCCGGAAACTCTCAATTTTCCATCTTACGAGTTGCCTATGCTTTGCCCTCCAATACCCTGGGTGGACGTTAAGACTGGAGGATATCTGGTAGCTCCATGCGAAGTAATCCGACTTCCACCACAAGCAACACTTCAGAAGAAACGCTTAATGGAATCAGACATGAACAAATTATATCCATCTCTTGATGCTCTTAACCAATTAGCTTCAGTTCCATGGAAAGTGAATCAAATGGTGCTTGACGTTATACTAGAAGTTTTTAAGTCTGGTGGTTCCGCAAAACTAGATGTTCCTGAGGCTCCGAGTTCACTAGAACCTCCAGCCCCTGTTACCAATGATATGGACAAAACACAAAAATACTTAAACTTTAGACAAAAATTGCAATATAGGAGAAAAAAAGCTGAGATGTATTCGTTATGGTGCGATTGCCTCTACAGGCTTTCTCTGGCAAATCATGTATGCATACTTATTAGTATGTAGAATTATAATTTTGTTACATTGTTTTTAGTTTCGGGATGATATATTTTGGTTACCGCATAACATGGATTTCAGGGGTCGTGTTTATCCAGTTCCTCCCCATTTGAATCACCTGGGGTCTGATTTGGCAAGGTCGATGCTTGTTTTCGCTGAGTCTCGCCCTCTTGGGCCAGATGGTCTAAAGTGGCTTAAGCTACATCTTATTAACTTGACCGGCCTTAAGAAACGCGACAAAGTGGAAGATCGTCTAGCGTACGCGGATGATATAATGAACTTGATATTGGATTCAGCTGATAAGCCATTGACTGGTAAACGCTGGTGGGCCGAGTCCGACGAACCTTGGCAAACTCTGGCCTGTTGCATGGAGATAGCGAAGGCAATTCGGTAATATTTATATAATTGCATAAGTAAAATATTGTTTATTAATGGAATTGAAATAGATCACCTGATCCGGAAAAGTATCTTTGTCATTTTCCAATTCACCAAGATGGAAGCTGTAATGGTTTACAGCACTACGCAGCTTTGGGAAGAGACAGTGCTGGAGCGTTTAGTGTAAATTTGTGTCCAGCGCCGGTTCCACAGGATGTTTACAGCGCTGTTGCAACATTGGTTGAAGAAAAGAGGTCGCAGGATGCTCAGAATGGCATCGAGGTTTGAACTGTGAGACATTTTTCTATGAAATCAATGAGTCATATTTATTGTTTCTAGATTGCCAAAATATTGGAAGGTTTTGTTCGAAGAAAGGTTATCAAGCAGACGGTGATGACCACAGTGTACGGCGTAACGAGATTTGGTGCTCGCTTGCAGATTGCACGTCAGCTCAAGGACATAGATCAATTCCCTAAAGAAAGTGTTTGGTCAGGATCTTCGTATTTGACAGGCAGAACTTTTGAGTCCCTAGGATCAATGTTCACATCTACCCGTGAAATCCAAGATTGGTTTACTGAATGCGCGCGACTGATTTCGTCGGTTTGCGGACAGAACGTAGAATGGGTGACACCTATGGGATTGCCAGTGGTTCAGCCTTACTTTCGTTACAAAAAACCTCAAACCAATGGTTCTTACGAGATTTTCCATTTAGATCAATACGAGTAATTATTTACTAAATAATTGTATTTCGTTCTTTAAATATAGTCAAATTACAGGAAACCGAACGTGATGAAGCAGAAAAATGCTTTTCCGCCAAACTTTATCCACTCGTTGGATTCTAGTCACATGATGTTAACCTCTCTGCATTGTGAGAGGGCCGGCATTACTTTCGTCTCCGTCCACGATTGCTACTGGACACACCCCTCGACTGTGCACATTATGAATAAGGTATTATATACATTGATTTTATGATCCCAACATAATTTTAAATATTTATATTAAATGCAGGTTTGTCGAGAGCAGTTCGTTTCCTTGCATTCTGAACCGATTTTAGAAGATCTGTCTGCGTTCCTTAGTGAGAAATTTAGTTATCAAGCAACGTAAGTTTTGTTATATTAGTCTTGAGTATATCCTTATTTTTAATGTTGTTAATGTTTCAGGGAAATTAACGAAGATGGTTCAGTTGCTGAGTTGACAAAGAAAAAACTAAATCGTGTACTGAGGAAATTGCCCAGGACTGGCTCATTTAATATTAAAGAAGTGCTGGAATCAGTTTACTTTTTCAGTTAATCAGTGAAATAGTGCCTTAACGAATATAAATTAAAATGTTTTTTATTTTATTTTTACATAGTTAAATATTTGTACCTGTGTTTAAATTATTTAATGGATTAAATAATACGATCTAATGTTATCTGTAAGTTTACAATGCCCCGACGTATGCAATTGATATGTCTAGTCTGACAAACACAACTCAATTTAACGTTTGTTGTATGTTGATTTCTTGTGTTGTATATGAAGTACTCAATATTAGAAGAAAATTTGATAAATTGACAATTCTAGTTTTCAAGTATGTAAAGGTGTGTTTTTCAAACTTTTTTTTTGTCTCACGGCATACTAGAGACTCTGCAACACACTTATTGTACTTCGGACTTCATTGGAAAATAATTGAATTAATTATCTAATTGAAGTAATATGCACAAGCCAGCGTTAAGAACTTTTACTCGAGCAGTGCAAAGAAGAATTGATTAGGCACAGAGCTTAGGACATTCTAGTTTTTTTTTGGGGTGCATGAGACTTTTTGGGTTCCACGATAGGTGAATTTAATTGGAATGCATAAAAAATATTTAAATTAAATTAAAAATATTACTAAGATGCGAACACTCAACCACTATGTGATTTTCTTAACTGCTCATTATGTGCGTAATTTATATAATCAATTTTGATAGGAACAAAAAATAAATTAAATAACAGTTAGTAAAGGATTACCATTGTTTCATACATTAGAAAATCTGAGTAAACGCGTATTATCTTATTTCTTTTTAAATTTATTAAGTTGTTTTGAAATATTAATGTTTTGGATAAAATAAAAATATGTTATTTTAAATTGCTAAAAAAAAATACATTTATAGTGAAACCTCGCTTAACGAGCATTTTGCCTAACGAGCAAAATGAATTGTAAGAAAAATGACTCACTTAACGTGTAACGTTTCGCAGATAAAGTAACGATTTAAAACTTGTGTACACATATTATGTGTATTCTTGAATATGTTTCACTATATGAGTAAAAATCCGGAAATTTTGAAACGGATTATACACGTTATGCGAGGTTCCGAACTTCAATTATTAGGGGTATTTTTATTTGAATGTTCTAAATTACTCTGGATACAAACTTGATTCATGCGAATATTTATTTTTTTAATCCATTAACTGATTTAGAAGTGTTTCAATGGGTAAATGATGGAGCGTAAATGGTGGATGCGCAGGGTAAAAGTAAATGTATTTTCTTGTGCGAAATTACTTTGACGAAGATGACGAAGAATACAACCTGTTGCAGTTAGTGGCTAATAACAGTTAAATATCTATGATATATTAAATATTTCATGATTATCTTTTTTCGACGGATTTATATTAAATCATTGTGAGTTCCATTGTCTCATAAATTAAAGAAATGAAAACATAAATAATATAATTATTATACAAATTTCTCAAAATTAGACACATAATCACATGACTACATTTAATAAAAAACTAGTAATGTTATTTTATTCAATTAAATCACCACCGAAGTTAATTTAGAATCAAAATGTAAAATTCTATATAGCTAAAAGTGCAAAGATTCGATACGTGTATTAAGGGTGGCATAAACTTTAACAATAAACAAATATTAATTTATTTCATATTCATCACAAATTCAATTAATATTTCATTGGGGCAGAAAGACCTATAGTCGATAGCCCTTTTTTATTTTCTTTTTATATTATGATTTTTTTAAGTATGTAATATTATAGGAAGGAAATATAAGATGGGAAATCGTTCCGCTCCATGCGTGTTATTTTGTTTTTCTGTTTTTGTTTTCTTTTTTCTGTCTATGGGCAAAAAATATTCTACTTATTGCTAAGAATTGGCAGGTTGTGAATTTTTGAAATATATACAAAAAAAAAGTATGTAATATGATTTATTGCAAGAAATGTTATTATTTCATTAATATATTTTATGACAAAAAATATTTTTAAAATTTAATAATGTATATACTAATCTACAAGGTAACTATTATTCAATGTTCACACAAATTATTCAATTATTCACACAAATGCGTGTGCAAACTCTGACATTGAAGGGTTATAATACCTGGGGTTAACTTATCAACAAAATATGTATTCTTGAAATGGTTTTTGTTCATATTAATTTGTGGGCCTCTTCAATTTCTTTAGCCGGGAACGCAATTAGATATTTGGCCTCAGACGCAATATTTCCTTGCTGCGACCCTAATTACAGTAAAAACTCATCTTTTCTATTATACCAGTATACTAATCTTCCTTTTTCGGTGGCATTGGTTCGCCAATAACGTAGTTGATGAGTGGAGTGGGAATGAATCAGTACTCAGCTATAAGCAAAAAATACACAAAGAAGTTATACACCGTGTTTGCGGTGTAAAGAAGACCAATGTAACGACTATATTCCTTCCTAACACTCAGGAAATTGCGCACAAAAAATATTCGGGCCAGTGATCGATGTACATTGCCGTACATCAAAATCTTCCAAGGTATGACATAGTTAGTGATGTGAATGTCCGAATCGAAGACATTTCCTCACAATGACTAATAACTTCTTCATATTCATATTTTCAACGCTCAGCATTTATAAACAATTTACTACCATCAAGTATTTCTTAAATGATCAATGGAATATTCTAATGTTAAGTATAAATGAGAATATTAAAAAGGTATTATTCACCGCAAAATTAATAAAATAGTAGAAACAGAAATAAAAACGTGCTTGGTTATTATATTTGGGATGATAAAAAAAAAATAATTTTGGTCTGTGAAATAATTTCGGACCAAAAGGTATTCTAAAACCAAGATAGTTTCTCTCCTCCAAAGATTTAGTAAGCTATCTCTTAAATTTATATAAGAAGAACTACATACTTTCACATTTATGTATTCCTCCAAATCTTAATATCCAACATTAAGGAAACATCTTTTTTTTCCAATACTTAACTTTCCTTTAAGTATCCTTTCCTCTATTTCTCTTGTTCTTGTTTTCCTTTATGTTTCGTTTGAAGTAGAAGAAAATTAATCAAATATGTTTTTAGAATATATTTTTTGGTATATCTACTTGACACTTTAACTCTAATTTCAGTGTTTAATTTTTGGAAATTAAAATTGTATACATATTCTTCGGGCAGAAAATATCAGTTGTATAGCTGTAATTAAGCCTAACGAGCTTTTATAAATAAGAATGTTAATCATATAATTTAATAATAATTGATTAAATAAGTTCACAAATATATTTAGTATTATGTCCATTCTAGTTAATTATTTTTGATAATATATATAGTGTTTTAAACATGGGAATTACTATTGAATTTTCAATGTACAAGACAATTTTCCCACCAACTAATTAACTTAAATAATAGTTATTTTCCAAGCAGGTAATGTAATTTGTCTATTTATTTATAATTGTTTTCGTTTTATCCAAGTGTGTAGCTTTCATATGCATGCCAAAATATTGTATGTTATCCGCTTCTGGTAATGTTTTGTTATTTAAACATATTGCGGGGTAAGAAAATAATTAATATCTGGTTTATTCACAACGATGACATCCACGACTACCAAAATATATCAATTATGGCAAATTGAATAGTAAGACTTAATTTGCTCGTAAAGGTTATTCGAAAACCGAATCCAATATACTCGTCGTAAATCTCATGACTTGGTTGTAATTTATGCATTTTGTTTTAGTTTTTGTTAGACAAGCGATTTGTCCAACAACCGAAGTTTCACTGCAATTAAATGCGTTTAATAAAAGTAATAATATGCATATATAGTTATATGGAAGCGGGAAATAATGGGATCTGACGTGCACCTTGTGTGAAAGTCCGTTAGACTGCAGGAAATACATTATTCGTATTTTTTTTAGAGAGTTGACGTATGGATCTTGACCCATTTTCCTAGATTGCAGTGGCATGTAAATTTTGTAAATCCGAATTTTCCGCGCAATTTACTCCCCGAGTTTCTTTTTATGGTGAAGGAAAACCAAAGTTGAAGAGAAATCTTAGTTCATTTCCCGTAATTAGTGTAAGCTATAAATGGTTGCGGTAAAATGTGCAAGTATTTTTATTTTATCGTGTGCCGCTGTTAATACATATATATCGGCAGTAGAAATAATAGCAGAAAAGTTTTGCTTTTACATCTCAAAACCTAATTTTGAATAAACCACACGCGAAACAAACGTTTTTTTCTTTCTTTCAGTTTTATATTATTCGCTTTCTAGAGAAGAAATACCGCGAGGCCCGACTAGTCTTAAACGAGGATTCAATCCACTGCACCAATAAATAGACTTAACTATTATTAAGTATACATATACACGAGCAAGAACGTACATAATAAAGTAAATCAGAGAAATTTTACTTTCAACAATTATCATTTTGTAATAATTTAACAAGAGAGAAAGCATTAGAAATGTTTTATTAATGATTTTTTTTTGTATACATATATATATATATATTATTATTTAAATATATATTGCAATAATAACAATATTTTTGTATACATTCACATATATTTTTATATATTTAAAATAAAATTTAACAATTCAATCATACATCGAAGTAATTTCTTAGAACGCTTCCAGTTCTAAGAAATTACTTCGATAAGCGAAACTTTGTTTTCAGAAGTAAAATGTTCTTGTGTAAAGAAAATTGAAAGCATTTCTTTCAAACAAAGAAAACTTTATTAAATAAACTGTTATTTTGTAAAGTAAATTCAAAATTTTTAAATAAGAGTCTAAAATTAGTTGTTTTTTTTCTTTCATGTAATAATTACCTGATATCTTCTTATTATTTTTATACTATACTATTTATACTGGCGTCACACAGACGCCACGCGTGTAACGAAAGGTTAAAAAGTTTTCGATGGTTAAAACATTTATAACTTTGGTTGCTAACATTTTTTTGGCATGTTATTGAACCATTTGGATAAATGATTTATCAATTTCCTTATATTATTTTCTAAAATTAAACTTGATTTAAACACTTAAAATAATAATAATGTTTATTGCATCAATCGTACAAAAAAACATATACAGAAATAAAAAGAACAAAATAAATATATATATAATTTCAAACAAGTTAACTGATACAAAGGGCTTTTAAACACTTATTATTAGTGACTTATTTAAATAAATATAAAATATAGAATGTATAAAATATAAAACAATTCTGTACAAGTAAATTGCAGTTCAAAATTTAAATTTATGTGGTTTTTATTTTATAATTTTATCTCTAATTATTTACGTATTATTTTTATTGTTAATTTTTTTAAATTATTATTTATTTTTGTTTATTTGATTGTTGAAATAAACATTATTATTATAATAATATATAAAAGAAAATAAACAAAAATGTATTTATCATTGGAATGGAGAATATTGCAACGGTTTCTACAAGAGTTTAAAAGTCTACGCACTCATTCAAGTCGCGAAGAACGTACGGAGAGCACGCACATCGGATGAGCCGCTGTTCACTTCTTGTCGTTCATTCGACCGCTACTTCTTTGGCCACCACTCGCCTCCGGTGCATATCGAGGAACGTATAGCGCAAGTAAGCAGGTACTATGTAGTTAGTGGCATACGTGGATGGATATGAGCATTCCGGTTGTTACGTAAGAACGCACTTGGACACGAGTGACCTTCGTTGGAGAATAAGTGAACTTTTTGGATACTCCAAAGGAACATACACATATAGTATATCGGAAGAACATTCGGTGAGAGATAATTCTTTACAAAATTGTGTAGTCACGACATTGTCATTATCGTTTAATGTATATTAAAGAAACAACAACAATTGTGTACTAAAATAACAGTTCTTCATTTTATATCTTATAAATTCAACTAAATTTATGTTACCAAATTATACTAGATGTCCGCAAATAACTGTATAAGAGAAGTCCAGAAACACTGGTTCTGCTCTTCTTTGCATGGCGTCGTAAATGTTGTTTCTCTTCAGCGCACTTAATATATATATAAATGAGAAAAGAAAATTTCTTCATATACAATTGTTTTCAACTGTTGACGAATTCACAGAAACTTGTGTCGCAATTTGATGTTCGTTTAGATTCGCTGTTCTGTTAATGTTTTTAATTAACCGAACGACCGTTTGACACAGACTCATCTAATTTACTGTTTCCAAGGATTGCAGATACAAAGAAGTGGATTAATAATATCAATGATGCGTTTTGATTGAGTAGCTCGAGAATATGCTATGGCTTTCATGGTGTAACTGTAAAAGAAACTGTCAAATGCCATTACATTGCAACTGGGTTATCAGCGATTCAAATCAAGCATGAATGCAATTCAATGCATTCATATTTTTGAAGCTAGAGTCTTTGAAAAAAATAATGACCGCGAACGTGGAAAACAATAACAATAACCTAAAATGCATTCATGCACCAATTACTAAGAACATACTCGTCATTTTGTATTTGATTCAGGTAGTATTACGATTTTATAAAAAAAAAAGAGGAAATGGCAAACTTGAAATTGCATTTTTGAAATCAGTTATGCACTGAATACGCTTAACGCGATTAGTCTACAAATATTGGCACGATTACCTACTTACCACTATATATTGATATATTTTCTTGATGGATTTGTTTATTGCGGAGTGAAAAATAAGATGGGTTGAAAAAAAAGAGAGAAAAACAAATCAACATTGACAGAAGCGGAAACAAGAGATAAACAGCTTTCTAAAGTAACTCCGTTTAAATATTCACAGGCTAATTGAAGTAACAGCAATGTAGTTAGAAACAATAAATAATGGAGAGCCGTTAAGTGCAATTAACGAAACATTCTTCTTTTTGTCTTTGATCCCGCTACTTACTTGTGAATTGTAGTATGCTTTCCTTTAGGATTTTGCAGAACATTACCAACCTTAAGCAAACGCGAGAAAAATCTAATGTAAATTGCAATTATGTACTGAATGCGACAAAGATTTTGTAACATAACATTGATGTTACACAATTACGATCATTTTTGTTTGGCCAGATATTTTTTCAACTATTTTTATATTATAATTAATAGCGGTATGTATCGGTTTGATACAATAATTTAAACGAAAACATATTATACATTATATATGAAGAAAAAGAAAGAAATTTTGTTGCTTCTATTCGAAAATCTGTAGCATATCCTAAACAAATAAATGCTAATAAACTACGCCTGGTCATTGCCATTCAATTCAATGCCAAGGAGTTCTCACGGAATTTCCTCCTATGACGAAGCGAACCAATTAAAATCTTCTCAATTGTAATAATAACACGGAAACGAAAGGAAATAGTAATATCTATGTTTGTCTAACATCGGCATAAAAATTCTAGTAAATGATCTCACATGACATTGCTTTACCTAACAATTACAGTACCAAATAATAAGAAGTTTAAATCATGCAAATTGCGAGTTTATATTATATTCATAATTAATTATAGTTGTGTTTATTTTGTTGTTTTTAAAAAATAGTATTTTCTTGTTTTAAAAATGATATATTCTTTAGTAAATTATAAGCTGAATTTTTTGAGCTATTAATGGATTTGTGTATCAACAAGTTTTCAATATATTATTTAATGATATGGTGGTCACACGAAAGAAATCGTCAGTTTACTAAAATAGTAGAAAGTATTCTGCAATGGTTAGACAATTACAATTTAAATTGTTATGAATTGCGCGATTCTTTGTTAATTAAAAACAGCAAGAGTTAAGTCAAATAATGAGAAAAGCATTTTTTTTAATATGCGGTAAATTTACTGTTTCTACAAAAAGAAAATGTTATTACTTATAGAAAAAAATAAAGACCTTTTCCTCCTGTTCCGGTTTTCCAAAATCTGGTAACACTCTGTATAATAAAAAATCATAATTTCTCAATAATTATAGTAATTCAATAATTGCATCATTCAAATAGATTTTCTATATTGTGGAAACAGATTTATAATGAAATTCTAAAATGACGACCTCTTCATCCGGTTTGGACCCGATGCAGTTAATTTTAGTTGTTATTGGACCGCTTGCCACCTCAGGCTATTTAGAAAGAGGCCGGAGGAGTTGACGCCGACCAGATGACGTCTTTTTACCGTTCTCGAGCTCACGAAGAAAACACGACACGATGCTGCAGAGCGTGCACACACTAAAACCCGCAATTATTCTTCGGTTCTGATCAAATCGTAAATTATGTGAATTGAAGCAATGGAGATGTGCTCTAAACATTCCTTCATTTATATATAAAAGTAAATAGTAATAATATATTGCGTACATTCAGGAATAAATAAATTAGTCATATTATATTTTAAAAGGCAAAACAACCCGTTGACCCACTGAACTTAATCGAAATAAAGAACAATATGTATTATGTTATATATTATCAATATATAATGCTGTTTGCAATTCACTTATGTATTTTTTTGTGATTAAAAATAATATTATGTCATAGGTATAAAAAGTAATGAAACATCCTGTTAATCGTGAGAATGGGATATCGAGCTCTGACCATTTGTCTAGTGTCGAATATTAAAAATGTTGAAACAGGATATAATTATATTATAATATATTATATAGCAAGAGTGCGGGTTAAAGGAACTAAATACATAAAAAAAATAACATTTTGTGAAGTAATTTTTCTAATTTATTTTTATTTTGCACAATTCAAATTTACTTTATTTTGAAATTTTTAGATTTCACAATTTAATATTTTAAATTGAAAAATTCATTTTTGAATTAAACAAAAATTAAAGAAAATAAAAGAAACGAACAAACAAATTAGTAAATCGTTCAGAATAAGATATGCAACTATTTTTTTGATTGCAGCAACATTTGACGAATCGACTAGTGGTCGCAGCGCAACGACAACAGTGGTATGCCACCCAATTCAGAGGATACCAGGAGGATGGACTCCTTCAAATGGTTTGACGATATGATAACGAAGGTAAAATGAAAGAGAAAACTTTTATTTTTATTGAGCCAACTTTCCCGATGTAAGGAATTCGCTATAGAGAGAGTTAATTAATAATTTATAATTCGGTCAGGAAAAGCAGCGACCGCCGATCTATAATCCGGAAGATTATGCCCTGTCGTTGAAGAAATGGGGACGGCGACCGCCAGCCAATGGACCTGGATTATATTCGAAGATGAGCGTTGATGAGGTGGACACGGCGACTAAGGGTCAGGGGGCGACTGGTATCAGGGACTATAGGAATCCAATGCTGACTTCAAACGGTGGTTGCGAGATGACTTTGCGTCAGTTTGGTACCGTTACCGAGTTGTTGTCGAAGCTGCGCAATGATCTGCGGATGGCTTACCCTAGGTAAGTGCGACTACTTGAGAAAACTTATCGCCTCTGCTGGAACCAGTTGTTGTTAAAGTTCGAGTTCATATTGGGTGCAAAGCAACGTTGCATATTCGGATTGAATCCAGGGAAGCCGCTACCAGAACCTATTGATCCTCCTGCTCCTCCTCCGCTCCAGGGATTGAAGTTAGGGCAGAAGTTCATACGCGGCATTGCGGCACAAATTATTCTGCTGGTGTCTTCCGTTTGCGACGAGTTATGACACATACAGCACCTCTCGCGTTGCTGCGTGTATATTGTTTCAACATCATTGTCGCTGTTGGTCTCAGCAGATTGTGTGCTTCTGGTATCAGCAGACTGTTTGCTTCTGGTATCAGCCGATTGTCTGCTTCTGGTATCAGCAGATTGTCTGCTGCTCATGGTAGATTTCGATACGGTATCCTCTATAGATTTGTGATTTTGCTCAGACATTGCATTGCAATTAGAACAAATGCAATGATCCTGGGAACTATGTTTTTGTTTCTCATCGACTCTTGATGGATCACTATTAAATTGTCCCACTGAGGTCGCCTTGGACATGCTAGATACATCTCTGGGCAGTTCTGTCTGACAAGATATTTCGGCGTGTAGCATCTGGGCTTTAACATTGCAAGTGGTGAACGTGCACGGCCTAAGCTGACATGGTTTTTTAGTGCCAGGTTCTACGCGGACCGGAATCTTACTCTTGCCTTTGGGATCCTCTCCAGTCACGATACTTTTAAATGTGCTAGTTGTCTGTATGCTATCAATTGATCGCACGCTTTTTGCAAGCGCGATATTCGGACTACTGAACTTTGGTTCTGATTTTGAAGGCTTGCTAACACATGCTCCGCCGTGTTTGCAATCGCTCGGCTGGTACATATCGAAAGCAATATTTCTTGTCGATGGTTGCGTTGTTTCCGATGATGTCTTGATGTTGAATATTTCACTATCAATTGGGCCATATTTCGCCGAACTGCTTGCTCGGTCTTGATCTTTCTTGTTGCTATCGAATTTGGTCACCACGAAAATACCGTCAGCCTCGATGTTGATGGCTCCGTCCTGGTTAGTCGTTTGCGTGAATTTACCGTCCAGCGGTAGAAACATGATGAGCTCGGGTACATTTCCATTATCATGATTGCTGTCCCTACATTCTTTGTCCACTATCAACTTTACTACATCGTCCAAGCACTGGTTGACCTTACTGTTGCTGTTATTATTGGTTTTACGGCACCTCAGGCATTGACATTGCATTTTAAAACATTTTCGGCTTAGCTTTCTGCGTCATGCGTGACTTTTACACGGATAATTTTGCCGCGACGACCATTGTCGTTGACATTTTCATTGAATTTGAAGTCTATATTATGATGATGTTCATGCAGTAAACCAACCGCATTTTTAAAAAAATAGCCATTGTACATTATGTTATCACTATAAATATATACATGTGACAAGCTATAGATTCTTTCGTTAATTTTAGTTTATTATAAGGTATTACAATTGTTCAAACAACTTATACTGTCAAAGTGACAAAAGGAACCACAATTATAGAACAATATCTCTTATTTTTATGTTAATGCATTTTTTCTTATAACTCAATAATGATTTAATAGTCATAAGACTTTAACTAGTACTATCTTTTAAATCTAGTATATGATATTTAGAGTTATTTAAATATTTTGAATTAATAAATAATTATTAATTAATGGACATTTAAGTATTAGACGTTTATTTTCCATCATTTAAAAAGACATAGTTGCATTGTCAATCGAAATCTTTACAAAAGGAGATACAAGGAATTTGTTTGAGATGAGTTTGAAGAGGACATCCGGGTTCAGCAAGCAGCCTTTGGGCAGCAACATGGGGCGCTGCAGGCTGCTGGCTGGTGAAAGGATTGCTGATTGGAGGAATTGTTCCCTTGAGTGTAGTTAGCACAAGGTTCTGGAGGGCAATCGCCACAATCCATGCAACCATCAGGACACTCCTCATAGCGACCCGGCGGCATGTAGCTCAACTTTTGCACCGTATTATCCTCCATGGGAAGTTCAGGTGGTGCGAACATCTGCCTCCTCTTCCACGGCATATCTTCAGGTTGTTGTGGCTGCCATGGAAGATAGGACAGCTTCTGGATGGTATTATCCTCCATCCTACCACACGGCCTGTCCATCATGTCAGAGGGCACTATCGGGCCCACATGGTATTTGCACACATCTACTGGTAAATAGCTCAGCCTGTTGGTGGTTAAATCACTGAGAGGGCAATCACTAGTGAATAGGTGTTTGCCAGGTCTAGTGGCCATCGGCTTCGAATACGGTTTTGGGACGTAATCATGCTTCTGGGTTGTAATGTCCTGCATCGGACCCTCTCCAATCAGCTTGTGTTCACATGGTATTATTGGACAAGGCGGCTGACAGTTATGGCCTTGGTATGAGAGCTTGTTTATAGTATAATCGGATATTTTGCCTTCCCCGATGCAGATATGATTCCTGGGCGGAATTGGATCAGGCTTCTCTCCCTCGACTGGCAAATAAGACCGCCTGTAGATGGTGTCATCATCCATTTTCAAGACTGGCGGACGGAATTCCGCATTTGGCTTATACGACATCGGCCTCTCCGGCTGGATATATCTGCACCTTCTTCTTTGCTGCTGATGTCCTCCTCCGCCACTTTGCTGATGCTGCTGCGGACTAGGGGATGCACAGCATGCAGGCATCATCGGCATAGGACACGGATTACATTGTCCTGGGCACGCCATATTTCTTGTTTTGATTGTTTTTAAAAGAAAGTAAAGAATCGAAAATAGGAAAATTTCAAAATGTGATTTTGACTTTCATATCACATCGAGTGACAAAAAAATAATCAAAAAAACAACATTTATTGAATAATACCCACTGGATTTACATTTATTTTGTTTCTGTTTTTATGAAGCTTCGTTCAAGAATTTATTTCCGATCCCCTGGATGGTATAACACTGCTCTTGGATCTACTACGTGCAATCCAGCTAAGCCAATCCAATGCGGGAAACGTTCCTTCGAGCCAGAAGATATCTTTGACGATTCAGAGGAGATCTCTTTTAGATGAGTTGGCTTGTCTCCAGTGTCTGCTATCATGCTGCCTTCGCTATTCCGAGAGCGTCCGAAAGCTGACGTCTTCATCTGCTGGTCTCTTTACTTTATCAGTTTGTATTATGAGCAACGTTAATAAATCACGCATAATCGCATTACAGGTAATTATAAATTATTCGGAAACATATCTTATGTAATACAAAACGATGAATTTCAGTTACTCACAAAGGCTTGTGAGTCTACCAGTAATGGGAACAGCACAGTGTCTGAGGCGCTCAGCACGCTGCGACTTCGCTTTGGTGAGCCTGTGAGGTTTCGGTTCCTCGTAGGAATGCTGACTTCAGCTGGAGGTCAGAGCGAACTTATCGTATCTGGCATGAAATTTATCAACACCTTCATGGAGAGCGCTGGTTCCGTACAAAAGAAGCTCTACGTACAGGCGGAACTAGAGCAGGCTGGCTTCGATCTGGTTAATATCAAAAAGGTATAATTTATATATAAACTGAATATAAGTAATTTTATTAATATGATAAAAATACTTCCATATACTTGCTATTTCAAAGTTAAATTTTAGTTGATTAAAAAAATCAGACACAATTATAAGAAACAATGATCATATTTGTTTTTAATACAGTTGTCTCAAACAGAAAAATAGTAACTAAAAATGTTAAATAAAGATTTATTTTAATATTTTTGATGATAAATTCAGAATATAACGCTAAATTCACCATCGGCCGATGCAACAATTACCGAGCTGGACCGGTGGGAGAAAAACTTCATCGACGCAGAATCTTTGAAGATTCGTTTAGACGATACGGAAAGAGAAAACGACTCGCTAAGGGACAAAGTCCTTCTTCTGGAGAGACGTATACAAGTAAGATTGAATGTTAAATTAATCCAATAAAACTTAACTAAATTTGCCTAGATTTTGCAAGAGGAAAAGGGTATTTTAATGTCTTTGGAGAAGTGCTTGAAAGAAAGATGCAGCGAACTTCAGGACGAGGTCATATCATTGAAATCACAAAATATAAACTCAAGTAAGTTCAATTCAATGTGATTGGTATTTCATTAATGTTCTCTTTTTAAATTTTAGATTCAAGTCCTGATGATGAAGGAATTTCGTCATCGCAGCGTAGTAGCAGTTCAGACAATCTACAGGAAGAACCAACGATTTACGAAATGTACACCGTGCAAAATGAGGATTCATCGACGAAGCTTCAGTTCAAAACTAATTCCCTTTTAAATGAAGACGACGAGGACGAGACTACCATTGATGAAGTAATTGAAGAGCTTAGGAACATCATTAACGATGCAGAAACGGAGGATTTCGAAAAGGCGAAAATAGAGGAGGCGCAGGTGCAGAGTAAGATTCAAATGCGGGTGGAAGAAGAGATGTTCGTGGTCGGCGACGACGGTGATGAAGAGATCGTACCTTCAAACCTGCATCCGCAGCCACCGCAAAAGACTAGAAGCCTGGTGCATCTCTATATACCCACAGATGATTACTACAACAAGGAGATTTTTTTTGAACACGAGTATACTACCAGCGACGAGAGCTCGGATTCATTATTAAGCGCAACTAAATATGAGAGCAAACAAGCAGAAAGTCGTCCAACTGATATAAAAACGAAAAGCAAGAGTTTGGATAGGATCGATGACGGATTGGACGCGATGGTGGACATCGTTACGGTGAACGATCAGAAACCTGAAAGCAGCAAGGGGAAATACGTAAATCCGAAAATGTTTTTACCGTTGCAGAAGCACGAGGAAAACAGGTACTATTTCCCACGTGTCCAGGAAAAGAGAGCATCCGCTACTAGCAGCAATAGCTTCCTCGTCAAGCGAGGCCACGGAAATGCTGGTATGTATTCCGGGAAAAATTACGATCAGCCCAAAAACGACTATTTCACTACGACTGGTAGTCGCAACTCATCCAGTAAGCTCACAGATTTTCCATCTGGTTTATACTGAAGTAGTAATATACAAAAAAAATGTGTGTATACATATTAAAAAAAAAAGATATACATAAAGGTATTCAATTTATATGTGCAATATTATACTGATTAATCAAATAGCATTAAGTTTATTTTATAAGTTTTGTATATTTATTTCAGATATGTTTTATTTTGCAAAAGAAACGAAAATAAAAACAGTTATCTAACTGCTAGTGAAACACTTTTCGTGCAGAATGTCTCTAAATATTGCTAGTTTTAGAATTAAACTTCTTATTTAACTATCATTGAAGAATAATTAAAATTTAGAAATTTTTATTTGAGACACTCCATATATATCTTTAAATAGGGAAACAAAAAAAAGCAAAATGGGAATGTTTTATATTTTATCTTTTAGTGTATTTTATATAATTGATCTCTTCTCAATATGCGTATGTTTTTTTGTATGAATAATAAAAAAAATATGATTAAACTTTTGTTTGTTTCTCACTTAGTGCGGTTATTGTCATTGTTTAAGTACAGTCATTTTTCAAACCAACAGTTAAACATTCATTTATATTATCATTGCCGCACGTGGATTGACTTTTCGCTCGGCCGAAAGTAAACGAAACAGTTTTGTTTCTAGTGAACATACTTTTTTTGTTTCGAGTCAGATCATTTTCAGTGTGTGTGCCTGGCAAACTCGCGCCACGGAAATGAAATAACAACAACCGGAAATAAAAAATAAAACATTTGAAATAAACAGTGGATAGTCGCATCGCAGCATCGATTATCATGAAATTCACACCCTTTTCGAATTTCTTTAATCAGGAATGGAAGCAGATCTTCGCAATCTTAACAGGTGACCAATTATAATTTTAGTATATTATTTTGTATCAAATTCAATTTACCTTATAAATTAGTTTGTGGATATTTAATAAATTACTGAATCACTTTGAATAAAATAATTGAAGCATACAGAAGTCGATGAAATTAAATTGCATAGCTAACAATTGGGCTGATTCATGTGAGAAATATTGCAATGAATCAAAGTGCCTGTACTTTTTTTTTGTCGATAAAATCAAAACAATGGAAGGCTGTTTATCGGCATGTGCACATATCGTGTCGGTAATTTCACATAAAAATATTCCGAAAAGTAATTTACTTCAATTATTTAATATTGGTATTTATCATATTTCAACACGAGTTTTAAAATCTCAACAATTGTTTTGTAAGTTCACTAATTATATTTTATTATAATACATATAAAGGGCTATTTCTGCAATGTTTTATAATATTTATTAACGGTAATTTTAATAAAATATTATTTAATAAAATATAAGTTGATGTGTGATAATATTGAATAATATTTATTGAATTATTATTAATTTTCAAATCTCCATAATCAGCTTTTAAAGCAATAATTAGAGCATGCCTTTTCATTTCATGGGTAATCATCATTTTAAATTGTTAACATGAAAAGTATCATTCAAATAGTAGTACAGCCAAGGAAAAAAGATGTCCTCAGTTACCTTAAGCACCCTGTAAATAATAAATAATTTTTAAGTGCGGTGCACAGGCGGCCGTCTTGCGTTGGCCCTGAAAGATCTAAAAATTCTATAATTCATGTAGACTATATTTGTTTATCTTTTATGTTGTGTTAACTAATATTGTTTTGTATTGCTTTCAGCTGCACTTGTGTCATTAAATACGGCGCTACTATTTGCATGGCCTTCTCCGTCTATACCAATTTTAGTATCTGACGAATATCCAGGTAATATAACTATGGAACAAGCCTCGTATATAACAGTGATACCGTCTATTTCATCGAGCATCTCCAGCCCAATTTATCCATTCCTCATGGATCGATTGGGGCGTAAAATGACCCTGCTATCAGTGGCCGTTCCGCAGTTAATTTCTTGGCTACTTGTTGCACAAACAACCAATATCTACGTTATATACGTCTCGCGTTTTCTGAGCGGATTTTCTCATAGTTCCGTATATGCTACTCTCCCTGTCTACATCGGAGAAGTCGCCTCCCCTGAAGTTCGTGGATTATGGGGCAACGCCATGTCGTGTTGCGCCTACCTAGGATTATGTCTGATGAACATAATAGGAGCGTACTTTAGTATACCTACAACTGCATACATTTTTGCAACTCTTCCCGTGTTATTCTTCATTTGCTTCGTGTTTATGCCAGAGACGCCCTATTATTACATCATGCGCAACGAATTGGAGAAGGCCAAAATAAGCTTGAACAAACTAAGAAGAAACAAGAATGTGGAAAAGGAATTTTTGGAGATCAAGGAAGCCGTGGATCGACAAGTGGGAGAATCTGGAAGTATATTGGATCTGTTTAGAGTTCGGAGTAATCTGAAAGGTCTGCTCGTGGCTATCGCTGTGCGTGGAGCTCAGCAATTCGCTGGAATTTCTGCATTTGCAGTTTACGCCCCTTATCTCTTCTTGGAAGCAGGCAGTAAAATATCTGCCAATACATCTGCAATTATCTTCTCATCTGCATTAACCGTATGTGCCTGCTCTGGCTCCTATTTCTTGGATAAACTTGGCAGGCGATGGTCAATGATTATATCCTGCGCTGGTTGTGGTCTTATCCTAATCTCAGAGAGCTTCTACTTCTACTTCAAAGATATGCTGACCGAGCAAGGCGTGAGTCTTCCCTACTTTCCAATAGTTGGGATGCTCATCTACGTACCTATTTACTCCCTAGGTTTGGGAATCATTCCAAATTTAACACTTGGTGAGCTATTCTCGTCCAACATCAAGGGTAAGGCCCTGTGCGTGCTCAACATATGCTTTGCTATTTACTCGAGTTTATCCACAAAAGTATTCCAGCTCCTTTACTCCAATTACGGTATGCATGCACCTTTCCTGCTCTTTGCGTGTTGCTGTTTATTCAGCACCATTTTTGCTGTTTTCTGCATGCCCGAAACAAGCGGGAAAACGCTCGAACAGATCCAACAAGATTTGAAAGGTAAACCCAAAGAAACAATCACAAGATTTTAGTATAAATTCGCTTTGATACAAAGTACATAGTTATATGCAATTATTGTTAAATTATAAATATACACATTCTTCATTATGCGACAGACTTTTTCCTGTGATTCAGATCGCAATAAGAAATTTCCCTCAGCTCGGGTAACTCATTCTCCGGCAGCAATCGTATTTGTTCGCTAGAAAATTCATCTGAAATCATAAATGAATAACATATGTAAATAATTACTGCATAAAATAAATTATTATTCTGTAAAAATATATGTTGAATTTGCAAAATGTTTAAAAACATATCATAAAATTTGAAGAATTTTTATTAATAAATAGTTATTTTTTAAAATTGGTTTCTTAATTTCCTGCTAGATAAAAAAAAGTTTTTTTTTAATTTATTATGCAGATTACCAGATTTAAATTAGCATTGTAAGTAAAGTATGAATAATTTTACCTCCAATCAACTTCTCAAGATCTGTAATGGAATTGATATGTCTGAAATCCTCCAGACTGGCACCCCGAAAGACATTCAATACCTCTTCCCGTGGGTTCAAGAAGTAAAGAAGTTGTTTGCGAGAGGAGAACTCCTGGATCATTGCAGCAATACCCTTGGCAGCGGTGAAATCCGCTCCTAGGATGAACTTGCAATCGACGACAACGGTCTGATGTTTGGAATCGAGTGCAACTTTATCGATATTAGTCTTAATAAAATCCACTGCAGGAAAATATAAACTGTTGCCAGGAGTAACCAAAATATACTCTATTCCGTTTCTCGTCTGCAATTACAAAAATAATGTGGGAACTGGGTATAAATTTGACTTTTACTTACGTTCATTTTCTCAACGATGATCGATGGTCGAGCGGATGGATAAAGCAGCAAGACAATATTTATGCCCACGCCGATGACTATTCCAAGTTCCACGCCCATTGTCAGACAGAGTATGAAAGTGGCAAAAGTTGGGATGAGCTCTTTTCGACTGGAACGCCACATGGGTCTGATCACTTCGTATTCGATCATAAAGATGACTGCGCATATGATGACCGCAGCTAAAGCAGCCTTTGGTATGAAGGCAAAATATGGTGTAAGGAAGGATAGGGCAAGAAGGACCATAAAACCTGTATAAAGGCCGCCGATGGGGGTGCGAACGCCACTTGCATGATTCACGGCCGATCTAGAGAAAGATCCGGTTATTGGCATCGAGCAAAAGAACGATCCGAATATATTGCATAGAGCTAATGTGAACAGCTCCTGCGTAGCGTCTACACAGTTTCCGCTAGCTGTAAGAAATAATACATGTATATTAATTTGAAAAAATCTTATCTTCAGAAAATAGTTGATTTTTTTCCAATTAGATTGTTAAAATTAGTTTGGCGGTAAATTGGTGCAAATCATACTAATATTTTGTCGAATTTGTCAAATTAAAATAATTAAATAATTACCGAATGCTTTTGCAATTGCAACGTTCCCAAGAACAGCAATTACTGGCACCATCACGACGGAGCCACCTAAATCTGCGACCATCTCAGTGAAACCGATAGTCCTATTGTTCATATTGGTGCTGAACGGAGGTAGACCCAATGGAGGAAGCCCTTGCTTCACATTACCAGTTAAAATAAATGGTGACGCGGAGCCTGAAGCTTCATACAGGTATGCAACCACAGAACATACGATGACTATTAAGGCATTGCGTGCTGTCGAGATTAACCATAATGCTTTCGATATGTACCGTTGGTTTTTCGTTTGTTTCACGCCAATAGGACTGACTCGCACATCTTTGAGTTTCTAAAAATAACGCAATATTAATATTTGCTTCTTTCGGTAGTTCGTTCGGCTCAATAATTACCCTGAGTGCCAACAGGACAGTTATACAGATCAACGACATGGTGAGATCTTGATATCTAGTCTCGTGGATGTTCTTGTAGACTTTGGACATAGTGTCAAGAAATCCAGATGAGGTAAATTTCAGACCGAGCATACCCTTAAACTGGGATGCTGCTATGATCACGGAGGTGGCTGACGTGAAGCCAACGGTGACGGGAATGGAGATAAAATCGATAAGGACGCCTTAGATTCAAAAAGTGTTATTTACTGTCTGTAATTTCAATATGCCTGACGTACCCAAGTTCAAAACGGCCATAAATAATTGGACGATACCCGACAAGAAACACAATAGTATGGCGTAATCGGTGTTCTTATTAACGATCTGCTGGTAGGTCATGAGCGCCATCAACGCTGTCGGTCCAATGGCAATGTCCTTGCAGGATCCGAAGATCGCGTAGACAAAAGTTCCTGCGAACGCTGAGTATAGACCGTACTGAAGTTAAAAACAATAAAATTAAGTAACTTTAGATTAGATAATAAAAAAATATACCTGAGGCTCAAGACCTGCTAGAGTGGCGTATGCCAAGGCCTGCGGCATAACCGTCAAGCCAACCGTGATCCCTGCAATCAGGTCGCTGAGGGCCTTCTCCGAGTTGTAGTTCTTCGCCCATCCGATGATAGGTATCCTCTTCTGAATGACGCGACCTATCTGCATCTTCGCATCCATGCCTACCAATTCCAAACACTTCTATCACTGTTAAAATACGGCAGTTTAAATCGTTTGCGCACAACTCAAATTGGGATCAATTGGATCGGATTGAGTAAGACAGTCTATAGGCGAGAACACGGACTGCGGATCCGCGGCTGCTCTCCTTCCGCTTTATAAAATCTCCGAGCGCCCACTTTTTCTTTGCATAAACTTCAGTTCCTCCTCCTCTTTCGCCACTACCTCTTAAATGTAAGCGAAAGTAGCCAAATTAACACTTTTAAAGCGACGATAAACTTAATAATAATCATGAATACGTTAGATAATAGCTTCACGAATAACAATTAAAATCAGCGCACCTTTGTTTTAAACAGACATGATTTGCAATGGTAATATATTTTAGCCTCATTGACTATTATCATCTATCCAGAGATATATATCGTTCACTAAAATGATCACTTTTTGTTAAAAACATGTATGTAAAAATATGCAAATGAAATTAATATGTATTTATTTAAACAATATTTTGTCGTAAAACGACGTAGTCGTCTTTAGCGACTATCTAGCTTTTACTAATAGAACTTTACTGCAATCTATTATATTCAGACATTAATCATCCAGAGACACGTCAATGTTTTTACTGAATTCCCAAAATCCTAATCCCTTGTTTATATATTAGTTTTGTTTCATTTGTTGTTTTTTTTCGTTTGATTCCTAATTGAATTAATTCCGATTAACACAAGCAAACATATTAGATTTGTGTAATAAATCCTGGATTTATAACCTAATTTACTTTTTATACAATGTCGCTGCAGTTACATGTAAGTACTAAATTGTAAATTTCGTTATTTTATACAATGGCAATCTGCAGAAATGGTTTAGGCGTTTATATATATTTATTTTTATTATTTCTTCAATAATGTTGTCCAATATATTTAGATTTATATTTGAATAGACTAAATTCTATAATTAGGAAATGATTGTGATGTGATAATAAAAAAATAAACTATTGGAGAATATAAATAGTTGCATTAGAATTTGACCTAAATTGAGCAATTTTCTGCATTCGAGAGGTGAGGAGAAAAAAGGATATCTACCTGATCATGCCGCGTATCCACACACTGTTGTTGCCTGATCATGCGTTGAATTGGCGGCCGTTTAATCATTTATTTATTTATAATGTGCGCCGTCCGTTCCAATACTTTTTTCGTTCTTTCCTCCTTCTCCTCTGACGATTCCTGTGAATAATTATGAAAACAAAATCAGGGCCGTTTCTGTTGCGAAACCGTGGAGATATAGAGAAAATAAAATATTATAAATCAAGAATACAATCGTACCTCATCCTTTTTATACTGCAAGCGATGAACCGAGAATCCTATTGGTAATTGTAAATTACATGCCAGTAATTTTCAAATAACCCTATATTTTTAACGTACGAAGAAAGAACTTTGTTTATGTTATCTAATTTCCGCTTAGTGCTATTAAAGATGAAAATGAAAGGGGCGGCTCTGGATAAGTCGATATACGCATGCGCTTATCTGCCGATCAATATTGAGATCTTTTATTTCCGAAAATATAAATTTCACAGTATAAAGTAATTGCTTGTTCTCGAAAATATTATAATAATTTTGTTTAAATAAGATTATAAATGGAAAAATATTTAAAACAGTAAATGATATGTCTCAATTTTGTCTCGTCGAGCTGAAAAATATTCGAAAAATAATATGTTTTCGAAATAGAGAACTCTGTTTGACCTCGAAGTTTTTAGAAAAAAATTAAGACACAAATAAATAATTAAATCAATATATTTGACTAAAATCGTGTGTTTCTTAATTGCATAGAGTCTCCACCCAGATTCACCTCACATTTCTACAATTTCTCATCATCGTTTTCATAAGCCTCGTTCGCGCAAACACTGGTTAACTCGTAACCGGAATTCGCTTTTTCTGAAAATATAATAACTTGATAACTGCAGTGAGCTTCTAAATATTACTATACCATCGAATAGAGTATCTAGTTCATTATCATTCTTAATGAAGTAGCAATTTGCGTCGGTTATCGCCTTCCTAAGGATAAAGTCGATCTCGGTCTTCGGCCTTAGGAAGACTACTAATGGTTTCCACTCGTTCAAGTCCTTGATCAAAGCGTCTATACACTGAAGAAAAATATGAATATTTTCCTGTTGAATTTGTTTTTTGAGAATTTTAATTTATCCGGAAAAGGAAATACCTTGGCTGCAGTAAAGTCGATCTTACGCAGATTGGCGCAATCGAAAACCAAAAATTTACTGTCTGACGTGATCATCTTCAGGACCTTATCCCTGGTAAACTCGGCCGCCGAATAGAACAACGTTCCCACTAGGACTACTTTCATGTATTGGAAGTTTTTTTCATGCTGCGAACATTACATTAATTGATTTCTTATCTGTAAGTGTGACAAAATTAAATACTTTGATGATTTCCGTTTCGATCTTAGGACGGGAGGTATAATACAGTACAAGCAAGAGGTCCACCACTATGCCAATCACAATTCCAATTTCGATGCTGAGCACGAGACAGGCAACCAGAGTTACGAGCAGCGGAAAGAAGTCAATTCCTGTAAGGTGATTGTTTATTGTGGTTTATTTTAATTGGTTGTTATGTTTAAATACTGTTGATGCGCCAAATCAGGCGTGACAGTTTCAATTCCACCATGTAGATCACTGCGCAAATAATGACCGATGATAATGTGGCCTTAGGGATATACGAAAAATAAGGAGTCAGGAATGTTAATGCAAACATCACTAGAATTCCTAAAACATAAACATACACAAGTTAGGAAATAGGAAAAAAACTCCACTATATCTGTCCCAATTGGTGCTTTAATGCTCTTCTGACATTTAATTATGTTTATATTTAATAATTACGGCCCTATTATGTTTTTATATTTTAATCTAATTTTGTTATACAAGGACCATAACCAATGAAACGCTAAAATCTTGATTAACAAAATAAGAACTCTCGACTTTCGTTTGGACTTTAATAATATTTAAAGTCTTCATTTACTTATAGTCATAAAATCAAAAACTTCAACCATTATTGTCTTTTTGATTCAACGCTAAGCTACTATCATTAATAATTATAAGCCAGTGATCATACCTGTGAAAATTCCTCCAAAAGTAGTTCTTGCACCGCTTGCATTGTTAACGGCAGCTCTTGAGAACGAAGCATTTATTGGAAAGGATCCAAAAAATGATCCAAAAATGTTACATAGCCCGACGGCTAACATTTCCTGAGAAGCATCCAATACTTTTCCATCAGCTGTTTTTGAAAAGAAAAACAATTAACAGTGATTTTGAGATAATATTAAACATCATTACCAAAAGCTTTGGCAATGGCGATATTGCTCAATATCGAAACAAGTGGAACTACAATGATACCAGTTCCCAAATCACTAGTAACATCTATAAAGTTGAAAGTTTCCGTGCCATTTGATATGATAAAGGGCAATTGGATAGGCGGCAGTCCTTGTGGTACGTTCTCTAAAAGTACTGAGACTGAAAATCTGAATGTAAGTATTTAAGTTTACTTATCAGTGAAAACGGTGTTAGGTCGTGCTTTTTCAAAAGGAAAGCGGTGAAGGCGCATATAATAACTAGCAGCGCATTTCTGGATACGCTCAGGAACCAGACGCTCGTCTTCCAGATGTTATCAGTATTCGGATTTCCGAATCGTTTCATCTCCTTAAATGATCATAAAGTCGATTGGTATACCTTAATATTTTTAGAAAATTCTTACTCTGAGCATAATCAGAGAGCAGCAACAGATTATACTTAAAGCTGCATCCCAAAGCGATGTTTCCTTGATATGGTAAAAAACATTGTACATAATCTTAACAAATGTCTCTGCTTTAAAGTTGAGGCCAAGCATGTTCTTGATTTGTGCAGCCGCGATGGTCAAGGCTCCGGCTGACGTGAATCCAGCGACGACCGGCGTCGATACGAAATCCACCAGGAATCCGAGATGCAGAAGTCCGAATCCCGTTTCGATGATTCCGGACAAGAAGCACAGCAGTATAGCGGATTGAGGCTGTCCGAAGCTGCTGTCGTGAGTGTACGTGAACGTTAACAACGATATCAGAGCAGTGGGTGCCACATTCAGATCTTTAACTGTGCCGAAGATTGTGTAGATGAATCCTCCGCAGAGCGAAGAGTACAGGCCATACTATCGAGAGACTTCAACATAATATATACCTTTCTTGGTGTTGTTAGTATTTTTGTTTACCTCTGGACCAAGACCTGCAAGGGCTGCGTAGGCTATTGATTGAGGAATGAGAGTCAGTCCTACCGTAATACCAGCTATCAAGTCGCAAACAGCCTTCTGGATCGTATACTTGGGCAGCCACTGTACGATCGGAAAAGCACCGCTCAGCAATTTAATCGGTTGTTTCAGCATTTCTAAGAAAACGCAAAACAAAATTAGTACGCGAACAAGTAACAAAAATATAATATCCTTAATGTAGCAATTATTGTGGTAACCTTGTAAAGATCAGCAAGAGTGTAAACAAATTAAATGTGTGTTATGTAAGGGTATCAGTACGCGACAAAAAATGGTAAATAAATGTGTCGAACTTTTTTTTGTTCTTGTTAACGAGAGACAAAGTGATCGCTTCATTAGGTTTATTGATTCAATTAATTATTTCTAATTATAGTAGGCTTTCTATTTAATTGTTTGCATTTCCAATTGTTTTTATACTTTAATATTCTATATTAAAAAATAATATTACTATAAGTAATGTACATCTAAAAATACTTTGTTTTGCACATAATATTATTATATATGTAAATAAATGTTATTATTAAAAAATATAATAATGGACAAAACATAGTTTTGCAACTTATATAAAATAAATCAAAGTACGTGGTACATTTTTTGATTTATATATAAACTGAAATGAGCCCAATAGAAAATGTGTGATTCTAATCATTAATACAATAAGTATTTGTCTGAATACTTTTAAATTTATAAAACATTATTATATAAATGAAAATGTGAAAGGATGAACAATATATGTGAAATAATTAACGTCAAACATTCTAAGAAATTTTCTGTTTACTTACTGTTTTTTTGTAATGCTTAAAACGGAACGTCATAAATGCAATTCTTAGAAATATTAAATAAAAAAATGTCGATTGTAGAAAAAAATAAATAGGAATGTACGAAGAAAACACAATCGAATATGTGATATTGTTATCGGGAAATTTTTCAAATTTTGTTTTCACACGATCGCTCCAACATTCCGCTTCACGAACAATTGAACACTGGGTTTGATATCAGAGCCTCGATGTGTAATTTGTCATTACCATTTTCACTACTCTTCTCACTCCTTCCCCATTTTTTTCTTTATTATTGTTTCATTTATATAACGGCATTTTTTTTACAGATCGAAGCAATTGAATATTTGCCGCGGTGAAAAAAATATTAGAATCAACGGGGACGTTAGGTGACCGTAATTTGCAAAACAAACACGCAATGTTGATGATGATGTTCAACCGGCTTGGAATAGCAAAAAAAAAGTAACTGGTTCCTCGAAAATAATGGAACCTCTTGAGCGGCAAAAAATATTCGCTGCGGACAGGATTCGAACCTGCGCGGGTAGAACCCAATGGATTTCAAGTCCATCTCCTTAACCACTCGGACACCGCAGCCTTGAAAATTAATCAAAATCCAGCAGATTAAATTGTATGATTGATATTCGGCTAAAAATATAAAAAAATATTTCTATATAGTATATACCGTGAAACTCTTTTGCCTTTTTCATATTCATCTGAAAAGTCAATATTCGTCTGTTGACCGGCTCAGTCTCGATCGGTGTGTGTTAATTCTTATAGGAAAAAAATGTTTGATATTCGTCCTTCTTTAATATTCGTCTTCCCCTCAGGAACGAATTAATGACAAATATTGTAGTTCCACCGTAATTGCAATCAATTGCTTATCTTTATACATTATATTGATATTCACGATCAAAGTATTTCGGACAATTTCCTATTAAAAAATATGAAATGTTCGTTTCTTAAATAAAAAGTTTATCCTTTAAAAAAATCTAGTTTTAAATTACATTTATATTAGTGTTCTCTATTTTGTATTTTTATGTGCATACGTCGAAGTATAAGTAAAGGCTTCGATAAGTCAGTTCACTAAATTTTAATTGAGCAAAATAAAAATAAGTTTCAAATAAATAGTACAAAAATATTTTTAATTCCTTAAATGATCGTTTGTTTAAACATTCAACTCTCTTTTTGAGCGCGTATGTATTTATTTCCTCAAATTTTTATCAAAATTTTAAAATATTTCACTCCTTTAAATTGGGATTCTTTGTAAATTTTAAATTTACTTGCATTCTGTCAAATTCAATTCTTGCTACGCCACTGGATTATAGTCATAACCCGATTATCTTCGTTAATATCCATATTTTAATAAAAACAAATAAAACGTTTTCATTATCTATAATTAAGCACCTTCTTAAATATTTGTTATTATTTTTTCAGCAAGAACCCCTCTAATTTCATCTTAGTTTTCTGTGCTAACTAGGTTTTCTAAATCTTCCACTGAAAACTTAATTTATAATTTATTGGATGTTATTACTTTATTCCTAGAACTATCAATGTTTTCAATTTCGTTTTTAATGAAGTAGTTTTGCTAAAAAGTTTTAACTCACATTTCCTCTTTATCATATAGTTCAATTAAATGGCATAATGTTCGTTGCAGGTAAACTTAAAATTATGCTATTACTGCTTCCTAATCCATCCTAATGAATCAGGAAAGTTGAGTTTGCCGGAAGAAACACAATTTTGATATCAATATTTGATATTAATATTTGAATCAGTAAGATGTTTCGCAACATTGTCTAGCAACACCAACTTTTTCTTCAAAAGTCTTTTTGAAATATTTGTTTGTTAAGTGGAGCTTCAAATTGCATACTTCGTTATCACAGGTAACGTGATAACAGGATTGGCACTAGAGTTTATACCGTGCTGGACAAGAATTGCATTTGCCGCCTTTTATCTGCACTTGATTAAATTATTTTTTATACATTTATGCAAATTGCTTTCCCCTTGCCATTGGCAATTTCTATTCGGTATTGCCTATTCCTATTGCCAAAAATGAAAGGGCATAACTATTATTTGAATTAATAAAAAGTAAAATCTCTGTTGTCTAAAAGTAATTTACTTAACATGCACATCCATGCTTTGTTTACATCTCACTCGTCTCACCTTCAGGAATTGGTGCTCAGAAAGTGTGCCTTGACCTACCTTTTATATTCATATCATGGGTGTTCCATAATATTAGTGTGTATGATACTGGTTTATGATAATAATCGTCGCATTTATACTTTGTATCTAAAATCATTTAGTCTGTTTTAGGAACATGATCATTGTCTTGGGTTTTAGTATTAATTACAATAATCTTCTCGCTATTTTAGACTAGTTTAATCTCAGCCCACTTATATTTTGGATTGGTAACATTACTATGGAGGACCCAAGTCTTTGGGACATTTTCTCTATAATGTTATGTCTTCCAAATGCCGAAGTGCTGCAATATGTTTATTATATTATTTAGTTTTTATATTTTATTAAACAATTTTATAAACACGTTTTCGTTACATTTCTTCCAAAACCATAGTTTATTCAGGTTTTATATTTATTTTATGATATATAAATTTTATTTAATAAGTTTATAAATACACAATTATTGTATATCGTTTGAGAAATTTTAAAATTATTTCGATTCAATTGCAAATTGAATGGTTTCGGTTTTATTAAAAAAAATAATACTAAAAATAAAATAATTAAGTATAGTTTTTTTTGTTATAAAAAAAGTTTGCTCTTAGGGATTCGAAAAATTGAATTTAAGAGTGAATGAAGACGCACATAATTTCTCAGTGTTTTAAACTGAAATTAATTTCTACTTAATATATAACATTAGCTATTTTCTATTGGATGGAGTAATTTTTGTCGGTTTGAACACACTGCATCGTCGGATCTATAAAGGAACTAGGATTATATTAACTACGACGGTTCTATATATGTATATTTACCGTCCACTACTTCCTCAATTGTGCCCGATCGGAAGTACGGTTGCATCTTCTTATTGACACCAATACATATGTCCATAATTTCAGACTTGAAATTCCAAAGGATTATATCTTGATCGCGCAGTTGCATGTCGCTGATGAGACTGTCGATATTCTGTAAGCAGGTATTAGTTTTTATACTTGTACGAAAATTTTCTTATTATAAAAAAAAATAATTAGTATTAATATTTTGTTTGCATATTTACTTTGGCTACGGTACTATCTATGTAAGTGATCTTGCTGCCATCGATGACCACTGTGCATTGGGCGATGTTCGCCTCCGAAATAATCTTCTCCTTGAAGAACTCCGCCACTGGAAACTGCATATTTGTATTGGGAATAACCACAAGGACATCGCCCTGTGGAATCTTTACATTAATTATATCCATTTTTGGCCTAGCCACAGGATATAGTACGTAAATTAAATGTAAAACTATTCCCAGAATTATTCCGTACTCGAGTCCCAAAAACAGGGAAGCGATAAGAGTTACCCCGAATGGGATCAAATCTAATTCTGTAATAATTTATGAAGATTATTATTTTTTCGTATAAGAATATAGAACGGATCATACTTTTGCTTCTCCAGAGCAAAATGAAAGCTTCAAATTCGAAAAGGTAAAACATTGAAGTAATAACGACCGCTGCTAAAGTTGTCTTCGGGATATACGTGAAGGTTTTTGTGAGAAAGGCCAAAGCCAGAAGTACCATGGCTGCAGTTATAATACCTCCTAATTGTGTTTTAACACCAGAAGAGTTGTTGACTGCTGTTCTGGTGAAGGAACCGGTAACGGGCATGGATCGCACGAAGGAGCCCATGATGTTGCATATACCCAGCGCTATCATCTCTTGAGTAGCATCCAGAGTCTTTCCCTTAGCTACAAATATTTTGTAAAAAAATGACATTTAATCTAAAAATAAAATGGTATACTCACAGAAAGCTTTGGCTATGGCCACGGTCTCTAAGATAGCAACCAACGGTACAAACGCAACGCCACCTCCAAATTCTTTTATGATCTCCCCAAAGTTGTAGTGAGTTCCGTTAACAGTACTACTAAATGGCGGAGGTTCGAAGTTCGGCAAACCTGATCCAATTTCTCCAATCAACGTAAATGGATTGCGACCTTCCTCTTCTAAATAGTAAGCTATGACCGTCGTAATGATCACTATCAGAGCATTTCTGGCCAGCGACAAAAACCACATGCACTTGCCAAAATATTTCCTAATGCGACTGCTGCTCTCGTTCGTATTAGATAATCGCTTTAACTCCTAAGAAATTAAAATTAATACTTTTCCCTACACCAGGAAATCAACATACCCGCATGACCATCAAAATTATGATACAGATAACTCCCAGGATAACGTCCCACTTTTTGGTTTCTTTTATATGCTCTATCACAGTTATTATGGACTCCAGGAATTCGTTCGCTTTTCCGCTGATGCCTAAAAGACTCTTCAACTGGGAGAAAGCAATTTGCAGAGCTGCTGCACACGTAAATCCAGCTACCACGGGATACGAAAAGAACTCGACTACGAAACCTAGATGAAGGAGTCCCAGGATAAAGATAATACAGCCAGAGAGAAATGTTAGAAGGACTGCGACGTCTGGTCCCATTTTCGCTATGTAAGCTTGTGACATTAACGCCATAATCGCCGTAGGTCCAATATTGATATCCTTGCAACTACCGAACACAGTGTACATGAAACAACCCATAAATCCACTATATAGTCCATATTCTGGTGGCAAACCTATAGTACAACAGAATAAATACAAAAATACAAAAATTCGTTAATTTAATTTACCAGCGACTGTTGCGTAAGCGATCCCTTGAGGTACTTCGGTTAATCCTACCGTGAATCCGGCGAGAATATCGTGAAGACACTTGGATATAGAATATTTCGGTAACCAATCGATGATTGGGATACGTTTCTTAGTGAACCTCTTGCAATCCTTCGCCTCAATCCGTTTAAGCCTCACTGTAATAGATAATAAAATAAAGTAAATAATAAATCAAAGTCTAAGTAAAATGCTATTACTGTTGGTAGTTAAAAGGACGAATTCGTACTGGTCGCCTTTCTACAAAGCCATAATTCAAACAACATCAAAATAAGGCAAGGAAAAACCTTATCGAAATTACATGCGGGAACGACGCTCTGCATTTTAATTTTGTGTCAACAATATAAAAGAAATATATAATCGTTTTCTATCATCAACACAGGGTCGGATTAAAAGACTGCGCTCTATTCAAATAAGTCTTAGTTTTAGCTGTTGTCGCTTATTACTTTTAGAAGTCTATCTATTTGCCAAGCGATAGTGAAAATCAAATCAAGTCGATCTTTACACGTACAGATTATACTTAGATAGTGCAATACAAATCAATAGTCAATTGTTCTAAAACAACATATACATTGTATTTTGCTCCTATTGAGATCAAGCGGTTCTGGCTCCGAGTCTGACATATAATTGCGTGTTCCATCTAAAATCCACTTCACTACAATAAACAAATTACGCATAATTGGAGATTGCAATTATTTCTTTACTATTCCTAATTATTATTTTTTGTTTCGCTCGTATTAACTGTACTCTATGAAGGTGAAATATTTTTTCTATTCCCATGGAAAGAGGCCTTCGGAATGTTACGCAACGCTTGATGCTATGTTAGTCACATACCCGAAGAGTTGTTCGACAAGGAAGACCCGCCCAATGCAGAATACATTTTATTTGTGGTTAACGCTGTGAAATGCACTAGAAATCTTCAAATAAATTTGATGTTTTCGTCTGACCAGCTCAACTCAACACAATTCATTTACCGACTAATGTACACGCCCCGAACACACAGGTTTAGTTGCATAGCCGTCTTTGATCGTGTATATTTAATAACTATCAAGCGTGCATCGACACGTTGTTTTTATTTACTAATTGTCAATGCACTCTTCCAAAAAAAAAAAACAATAAATCTTATGAATATTATCTACAAAGATAACAAATTTAACCGGATTCACATCAAACATGATAAATGAAAAGATTGAATCTGAAATTTAAAAAAAAAACTGATTTGATAAAAAAAAATTGACAAAAATGCGATAACCATAATAATGTAATTAAATATTTTATACTCAGTAGTAACTCTTTCATGCTTACTTATTTGTAGTATATATATTATTTATTTCAATTATATCGATTTTGCAATTATAATTTATGTAAAATAAATAAAAACATTCAAATCTTATATCGAGTCCTATGAACAAAAATTAATACATGTATATGTAATACAGACATTAAATATCTAAATAATGATCAGTTCGTAAACTTAGAAATAGAAGCAAGCAGATAATTTAAGGAAATATAAATATATAAACAATAATTCATAAATAATATTTTATTAATTACTCGTAAATTATTATATTCCCAAAGTGGGAATTCTTCATCCAATTAAAAAAATACCAAATTATATATACAAATATTTATATGTGCAATAAATTATATTTTTCTGATGTAGTTCTTAATTATTATTTTGATATTTATTTGTATAATTATAGATAAATATCTTTTCAGCCAATATGTTCTAATAAATATATTGTTTATTTATTTTTATTTAAATAATTATTGTTATTCTAGTTATTTACACGTATAATCTACCCGAAAATATGAAAAAATGATACAAGAAAATAATATCAATGTTTAATGTATAAGTGTTTTTGAAAATTCGTCAATTAGTAATAATAATTTTAACGTTTATTGCAAACGTAATACAATATAAGAAGTAAACAAATGAATGTAAATATTTTCAATTAGAAATTTATATTTTATTCATTTATATTTCAAAATAGGATTGCAAGACAACTTAATTATTGACAGAAAGGGATAACGATATATAAATAATATTATTGTATAATAATCATAATAACAATTGAGCTGATCCCAATAAAGTCATGCTAAGTATGCAATATTTGTTTAAGTAATGAATGTTTTGTTTTGAAAACATAAAGATTAAAGTCGATAAAAGTTTACACACAAAATGTATATCAAGAGATAATTGACCATTTCCGAGCGCATTTCTGTTTGGTTTTTACTGAAAATAATTATGTGATTCGGAAACAGTGCTTTACAATTAAATTAATGAATATTTGATTTCGAATTAGAATGTCGAAAAGTGAATTTATCGACAAGTTGTAATTCGTTACTTCAACAACTTCAAGATTAATATAACATAAACAAAAACAGAACACACACGCGACTTAGCACTTTATATCTATAAAACGAAAGAATGAATGAACGAATGTTGAAAAAAAATACCAATACAAAACGAAAAATTAAATCATCCTCACCGTTGGACTTGTTCTTCCGGCTTCTGGTTGGCTCGTCCATCGAGAGTTGTGAATCCATAGAGTATCCCTATCAAAACAGAAAACCAAGCACCAGCGATTTGATCGTTCTCCCGTCTCGTCTCACTCTTATATTAACGGACAGCTCCCGGGTCTTTATCAGTGCATAAATAAAATATTTTTTCATTTTTTTTATTCATTTTAGTTTGGGCCTTCTGTCGCAATTGATTACGACGGCGCGGCTCCTCCTCCACCTTTTCGTTCTCTTTCTCTATTCGGACGAGATGCGTTACATTTTTTTCCTCGACAATAACACATCCGCGGATATATGCTAATCAGCGATAACGTCTGCAAAACGTTCGCTGCCGCTTCACAAGAATGGTAACGCACCGCGAGGCACCTGCTCATCTGTCGCAATCACCGAAAGTTTAACCCTAAGAACATTTTATTTGAATTTTCTCTTTTCGTATTGGATCGCTTATTGAAAGTACATATTTGGTCGGCGGTGCACAGAAACGCAAGGTCCGATTGCGATCACCGCTTTTAAAACTCGGATATCGCGATGAACCGGTTATCAAGCTCTTTATTTTTTCCTTACACTTGTTATCAAAACGTAACTTGTCAGTAGAGAAAGTGATATGTATCTACAGGTTGTTATCGCTGATGAAATATTTCCGATTTTGATCTACCGAATTCCAATCTTTATTCGATATCGTTCTTTCCGTTCCACCGGATTGAATTTCTGCGTTGCAAAATTTTAACGTAAAAAAAAAAGAACTTTTTTTTATTACATTTTGAGAAAATTTGACCAACTATCATAAATTTAAAATGGAATGTATGTAAACATAAAAGTGATTTACTTGTTCACCAATAAAACAGTAGTAGTCCTTCAACTTTCTATTATTTGTGTTTTTATTTATATTTTTCTTCCAAATAATAACGAAACTTTTTGAGTACACACTTAAAATTCGAATAGTAAATTATTTTATTTATCAAATACTAACTACTTTGTTGGCGTGCGTACTAATCTCACCGGAAACCAAAATTTAATAAGATACTCAAAAGTGTGATAAACACCAATTGAGACATTAATAGTCTTATAAAAGTATATAAAAAGTATGTATTTGTCTTAAACAAAGAATATTAATTATGTTGAAATCAATTATATAAAATCACTTCACTAAATATTAAATAAAAGATACGACGATATATTTAATTTATAACATTATTTTTGGCATCGATTTCTAAAGTATATATAATTAAGAAATAATAGAACATTTATTAAAATTTGTCAATAATGTGCACTTAATATATGTATAAAAATATAAAATAAACTGATACAAACAAATAGATAAAATATGTATGTACAAATATATGTCATATTATGGCAATAAATGGATACAAGTTAAAATTGATAAAATAAACAAACATTAATATCCTACACACACACATCAGTGGTTCTGCGGACCACCAGTGAGAATTTTGGTGGTTCACACACTAATTTGAATATATTTGCAATTTTCGTTTTTTTTTAAATATTTTTTTTTAATTTAACTACTTTTTACAATTTTTGCCTTATTATTTATTATTATTTACTTTCAATTACTTTGCAAATAATTTGGAGTGCAAAAATAATGTACCATTTCATATTTAGAATTTTGCATTTATAGAAGAAAACATGGTAGTGGTCCTCGGGATGATCTTAATGGTTCGTGAAACCCAAATGGTTGTCGACTGTCGCTTTAGATTAGCCTTCCGAATCGGGAACAATTTTCTCAATACTGGATTTCTCCATTCTTAACAACTGCACCATAGACACCCTAATTACTCCACTATGATGATTGGTAATACCCGTAAAAATTGACCGAAATACGTCCGGAGTTGTCAACATCTAGTCCAAACATAGTCCGGGATGAAAGAGATACGGTGGATACGTGGAGAATCTAACAAAGTTTATCTGCGGTCTTGAAATGGTTAGTTTACTGTTTACTAGTGTGGGTTTATGACAAATGGACTATGCACCCGTAATCGAGCCTGAACAAACTGAAGAACCGATAGAGGAACAGAGAACTCATGTCCCTAAATATATTTCTGCCTACGAATGTACACTCTTGGCTAATGACAATAATAGTGTGCTCAAAATCCCTCTAAATTATATAAAAGCATCACATATGACTCTGTAATCATCGCTAACTCCAACTTCTCAACATTGAGCAGCAACTAATACACCATTCCGAGGTTCCTCCATTCCATAATTGTAGGATCGCTGGGACCCCGATACCATTGCCACTGAAGTGATATCAGGCCAAAGTTTTCCAGACTCATGAATCCTTCACGAGTCACTGGTTTTGCAGAGGCAGTTAACACAGTCAATGGCTTTCTACAAATTTCAGTAATAGCTAGAATAGCTATCCGTCACGTATATTACCATATCGTTGAAATATAAGCACCGTTGTGCCTACAGGGTAACGTATGTGTAGATTAGAGAGAATGAAAGACTCAAGAAATGTTACTTCTAATGTTCCATTTGTCCAATTTCTCTAGAATATAATATCGCAAAGTCACGATGAAACCTTTTTCTAGTCGAAAAAGACTACAAGATGATTCTTGACAAGGATTGCATCCTGAGCGTCATTCTCAAGAACGACCAAAGTGGTCAATTATTGAACGTTTCCTGTAATCTCCCTGGTATTCTGCTAGTAATCAGACTCCAGAAACTATGAAAGAATATCTTCACCGATAAATTGCTTATATAGAAAGAAATGAACATTGTTGTCGTTTGCAGTGGTGCCAAGAAGTGAAGGCCAACTTGAAGCGCCGGCTATGGCACCGGATATCGGGAGTATAATTGCAGTCACTGCTGACTGAGAACAGATGTGCAAGCACAGCAGTCACCTCAGCAGAATCTGAATATTAATTTTAGATTCGGTCTTTGTTTGTCATATAAAAACGATTGTCGTCGTCTAATTTTATTAGGTTCAGTAAAACAGATTTGTTTTTTCTCAATCAATAATTTTTTGATGTATTTGAACAGATCTCTAGGCTTAGAAAAACGTTCTTTAACATTTATGAGAAATATTTCGCTGACCAACAGTAGCGCATCATGACTTTGTGAAGACGTAGATGCAACCTGATTTGGAGGTCCCCAATTGACCCTACTAAGAAAATCATAACGTTTTTTTTTGGCAAATTATTAATTGTTCTATTATTTAAACATAATTATCAGTCACCATTTGGGTTAAAGTATTATCGACCCAGGTCTTTATGCCAAATTAAGAAGCTGCGGACAGGTTCTGGTTGAAGAACACTGGCTTAGAATATGTATGGATGATTTCCAATATAAAATTTATCAAATGGATGTATGTTGGGTTACATATGTGTAAATTCTATGAATGAGGATTCACAATAGTACGGTTTGAAAATTTTAAAGTAAACTAAATTTTGATTCAATAATATAAAAAGCAGAAAGACCTATGGTCAATAGCCCTTTGTAGAAGATCAATTTGATTTTCTTGTTATATTATGTTATTTTTTTTGAGTATATAAATTATAAAAAAATAGTACACAAAATTATTTTGATCTCTTGAAAGTTTTTTTTGGAAATAATCAATTTTCTCAACTGTTGGCGATCGACGCTTGAACCAACCCTACTCTCCCCAGTCAAGTCTCTTTTTATGTGATTTAAAAGTTCTCGATTAGTCCAGTTTCAATTGGACGTTAAATGAGTTCTTTATGGTGTCCAGATATAGCAATGAATTTGCAATAATCTATTTAGACTGAAAATTAATATGGTGTAAATTGTATTGCAAACATCTAGGTGTTTAAAACATCAATTAATACAACAGTCTTCTCTAAATTTATTTAATTAGAAGTAAATACAAAGCTATTAATAATATATGCAACTACTGTCCAGAACCTATTCAATTTCTATCTCTGCTCCAACCTTTGTGAGCGCTTCCTTCAGTTTCTCAGCCTCATCCTTGGCAATGTCTGCCTTAACCACTGTGGGGGCACTTTCAACAAATTTCTTTGCTTGCACCAAGTTCATGCCTTCGAGTAAGGCTTTGATCTCCTTAATAAGAGCCACCTTCTTTGTATCATCAAACTTCATGAGTTTCACTGTGAAAGAAGATTGAACCTTCTGCGGCACAACTTCATCTTCCTCCTCTGCTGGGGCTGCTGCAAAGCCACCCATTGCCATAACAGGGGCATCTGGTAAATTTAACCTGGTTTTCAGCAAGCCACTAAGTTCAGAGACTTCAATTAAGTTCAATTGGCTTATTTCACTGACCAGTTTCTCTATCTTTGGTGACACAGGTTTCTCTGCAGTGGATGGAGGCGGTATCGTCAAGTTCTCTGCAGGTGACGCTGTCTCGACTGCTGCCCCAGTCTGTAATCTCGCACTGAAAATAAGTATTCATCATTTTCTGGATCACTTTCAAAGGTAATAATACTCACCATCTAGAGATAAATCTCATGTGCTTGAGGGATTTAGTTAAAACCAAACGTGTCGAATGCATTTTCACTCGGTCAAAATCAATATAGTATTTAGTTTTTAAGGTTATATAATGGCGTGGTTTTAAAATATTGTTTAGACAACCCACACAACACTCGTGAAATAATATTATATAAATCACAAGGAAGTGTTAATATTTTAAATAACAATGCATAGGAAACGTGTTCGAATCTAACTAAAGAAAATGAATTGTGGAATTTTATAAGCACCGAAAATAGAATTTAAATAAGGCAGTAATCAGTTAAAAAACAAATAAACATAAAAAAACATTTTAAAAATTGACGAACAGTATATATATGTAAGATTATTAATTGATATTATCTTCTAAATTTCAATTGCTAATAATCGCGCACATAAATTATTTAAATGAAAAATGTTTCGCATTAAAAAAAATATAGATCGAATCCGCATCTGGAAGAAAGTGGTTTTCAGTAATTTGTTGCTTTTATTTTCTTCATTTCTCTTCGTTGACGGGAAACCAGTTTACGGTGAAGGGCGCGGTGACAAATTTAAATTTCTCGCGTTAAAATCGGAAACTTCTGTAATTGTATTACATTTGTAAGTGAACATTAATAGTCAGCAATGCTCCATAAGCAGTTATTATTTAATTAAATGATTTTAAATTATTTAGTTTTATTGTTTTATAATTTACAGTAAAAATAGAAAATTAAAACATGTTTAAATCAAATTAATAATATAACAAAAATATATAAACTAGAACAAAGGGCTATTGACTATAGATCTGTAAAAGCTATTGGAATCGAGATATAAAAGAAATAATGTTTTGATAAGTGTTTTTTTTTAACTTTTTATCCCAGGACACTTGATAGGGATTTTTTAAGAATTTTTATTTGATAATAGTTGTAAATGTGTTTGTAAATACAATAATAGATAAGACATTTTATTTGTTTGTGCCGTATTAATGATGTATTACGTAAATCTTTATCTATGACCCACTAAAGTTTGTGTTTCAGTCGAAATGTTGACATGTATCGGAAGTCCACTATTAGATATTGTGGTGCACGTGGATCGGGAGTTCCTGATAAGACACGGTCTTGAACCTGATGCAGCGCACGCGGCTGATGGTGAGACCCTCTTCAACGAGTTGCAGGATCTCAACGCCGCTTACGTTTGCGGTGGAAGTGTGACGAACAGTGTGAGGGTGCTGAAATGGCTGCAGCCAGAAGCGCGGGTGGTTTACATCGGGGCAATAGGCGCAGATACCGAGGGCGATTTTCTTATAAAAAAATTGACAAGTGTTGAGTGCGATTTCCAGGTGGACGAGATCAGAAGAACAGGAAGATGCGCAGTACTTGTGGACGGTCCTACGAGAACCCTGTATACCGACCTCGGAGCCTCGACGTCGTTGAACCTGAGTCATCTGCAGCGACCGGAAACGCTGAAGAAATTGAACTTGACCAAATTTGTTTACTTCTCAGTGAGTTTGCGAGCCAATCGACGAGACTTATTAACCTTGTTTATCTCTCCAGGCGTTTCTCCTTAGGGCATCCAAAGAATACGTTGATTTCCTGCTAGATTCTGGTAAACAAATACTCTTTAATTTGGGCGCTGCCTTTCTGTGCGATCTATATTGTAACACGATAACACTCGTGTACATAAAAAAACACAAGATATACCAATCTTCAACCCGCTAGGGCGTGAGTCTGTGACGTGGGAAGGTTCAGGGCGCCACTTCCTTTTATAGAGAGGAAGAACTCTAACAACTGCTTCCAGATCAGCAACTTCTTCTCCGACGGTGGGCCTTAGCTCCTCTAGAGCACCAACACCGTCCTCTTGGAGATTACAAATATATCAGAATATCTTCTTAAACTGGAGACCTCAACCGTCTTCTTTCGCGGTTCGCTGCGGTCTCCCCGAATTTTTGAAACATAGTTGCAACGTGGAGCGCACTTCCAGCGTTGTCGATTTTACCACGTTACAATATCCAATAGAAATGACAAGGATCATTAAAAAATCCAAAGTTATTTTTGGCAATGAACTGGTAAGTACGTAGAACCAAATTATTATTCGATAATTATTTTCAATTGGAAATTTAGCTTTAATATTTGCTAAATTTCCATCAATATTTTCATTATAAATATTAGTCTGCAAATTAAAAAAATAAGTTAAATTTAGATTAGAATGACCTGTTGCGAATAGCATCTAAATATATATTTACTTTTTATTTTTGTATGAATATTGAAACTAATGTTATTCTTACTTAATTAATTCTTATAATTATTTTTTAGATTGTTTTATTTTTTTATTTTTTAGACATTTTTTTTTAATTTAATATTTTTAAAGCAATCTATCATCTGACATTGATATCAAGCCTTATGAATGTGGTAAAAGTAAATAAAAAAAAGACATTAAAATAATAATATGTAACAACATTTAAATTTAGACCATTTAGACAAATAAAACTTTTTCATTTATTACATTTGTATGGATTTATATGTTTTGATAATTAATTTGATTGCAGGAATTGAGGGCTGTGGGTAAAATGATAAAGTTATATGCGGATGATTGCAAGGAGTTAGGTGGTCAGGTGTACAAATCTCTTTGCGAAATCGATCAGATTCTTGTAATCACAAGAGGCGAGAGGTCAGCTCTGGTGTTCGCAAAGCAACAGATGAAGGAGTTTGCAGTCGAGCAAGTGAACAACGTCGTGGACACCAACGGCGCCGGGGATGCCTTCGTCGGAGGTTTTCTGTCAAATTTCATTGTGAACTCTCCTCTAGAGGAATGCATGAGACTATTTGCAGCCGGTGAAATTGTGCAGAACGTCGGATGCACGTTTTCGAATATTAGCTAATGTATGTCATAAATTGTCCGAGTGAAATTTGAATTGGAAGAGGAAGAGAAGAAAGGAAGCAGGGCACACCTCGATTATGTGTGCGTGTAGTCTCTAAAAACCAGACGCATTCACTTTCTCGATCGTAGGCGAAAAGAAAAACGTATCGTGGAAGCTGCGGACTTCTCTTCTGAAATCGCGGATCAATCAATGTCAAGGCCGCGGAACGTATCTTTTTTTTGTACTATAATTTTCAACATTTCGATTCAATAAAACCAAAAATGAAAGAAACGAAGTGCTGCTATTATAACCGAAGTGTGTCAGTGTGTCTCGCAGTCACCCACGAATCGAATTTCCATACCAAACAAAGTGATTGCATTACATTTTTTTTTGTTTCGAGGGGGTTGCTTAACCTATATGTTGGGCAATGCCAATCAGTGACATGCTATTAATTGGTGATAATTGATCAGAAGCTAAACTTTCTCCAACATTATGGAATATTTTACCGTTTTAATTTTTGCTTTTTTGATGACTGGAAAAATATTTACATTGATTTTCTATTTGTTTTTGAGTGAGAAAAAAATATGAACGTTAATGTAACTTAAAACTAAATCGATTATTTCGAAGCAAGGCCATCGCTCGTGAAGAATTCAATGCCCGGAAGAACGCGAGTAATCATTAACATCGCATTGCTCAGCAATCCACTAATTTCAACGGCAATCGTCTGTTTCTTTTTGTTTACGTAACTGTCTGTTGTTCCCTCAAGAAAGTAATTAAAGGTTTCGTCTCACGGGTCATGTGTACAGCAAGAATTAAAAAAACACATAAAAAACTAGTAGAAAAATAACAAAATTATTATAACCGATTTATTGAAATTATATGGAGATATTGATTACTGTTTGCGGATTTAGGACACGTGATTCCACTCGGAAACAGGTTTCTTCATCTAAAAATAAGGAAATCAGTAAATCCGCATATTGCCATTTTTTTCATTCTTTCTATATAAACAATTATATGCGAAAACATCCTATTTAATCAATCAATTTTCCATGGAAATCTGTTATTGAAATGCACTTGATCATGACCGTAATATTAAGATTTAATATGTTTATTAAAACAATTTTAAGATTCTATAAAAAGAAATAAAGGAAATATTCTCAAGAGTGTATCTTTGTTCTAACCGGATTCGAGTTTCACACTTAATTTTGCAGACTGTAGAATTTATCAGTACGGTTTTTTTCATCATAAAACTTATAGAGGAGATTCCAGACACTACATTATAAATTTAAAAAACATATGATAAAAAATTCTTGATGGATAGATTTAAAGAATAAATAAAAGCTAATTAAAACATCAAGGATGTCAGATTAATATGAAAAAGTTGTGAACAGAAATTTTACCATTTCCAATATTATGGATTTGATGATTTACTTTCAACGTCAGTACGAGTTACCCAATTATTATTATAATTTGAAATCAGCAAAACCTCTTTTTCCTATATAATTATACTCGTTTTTCGTTGATTATTCACTTACATCGTCAGATCTAAGAGGACATAAGGTGTCACATGTTGTATTTGTGTATTAAATAGTTTAGTAGATTTAATTATAATAATAATTAGTTTTTATTTTCTATTAATCGTTTAGAGGTTGCCCTTTTGTCACAATAATAGAAATTATCATTACTTCTGTCTTGTATTGCATATAAATATATGCACGTAAACGCTCGAGGAGATCAATTGAGTCTATGCGATACAATTAACAATAAAAACAATAACATGTGTAGCAATGAAACTAGACATATATAGAAATGGATCAAAGGTGCAATTGAAACACTTAAAACATTGAAGGACTATCGACTGGTGATCCTACTGCTCAATTGAATTTCTTTTAAATCGGTAAAGTTCGAGAATGCTTTCGATTTGTGTGAAGAAGATTTTGTTTTGGGATTTTCGGCGCACGTGATCCTCAAAACAGGATGCACACACGCACCAGAGACAATAAAATGATTGCAAAACCGACTCTTCCAGTTCGTATGCAGATCATCAGAGGAAAAACAAACCGCGTCATCCTCCAATCAACATCATTAATAATGGACAAACAATGAGCGTACATTTAAAATTAAATCGACAACTTGTACATAAAACACCGCTTGTTAGTTATAAATTGGGAGAAAAAGTCCAGTGTTTTCCGGAAAGAAACTAGGGAAATCACACAAGTGATTACTGAGATTTTCCTTTAACGAAATGCCAACAAATAACAATATCATTTGTGTTTCCGTACTGACATTTTTCAAATTACCAAGAAATTCCACAAACACAGGTGTTTTTTTTCTAATTTGATCTCTATTTGTTTTAATTATACTTTATTTTCAAATATGTTGCTTGGAGGATAGGATAGGATGTTTTTTCTCTCATAATCTCAAGAAACAGTTATTTGAATAGCATATAAAAATGTCATAGTAGATTATTTTATTCTTCCGTCATATATTATACAATTTATTCATATTGAACAGAAATTAGAATACAAGAAAAAATATTAAATAGAATTAGCTTTTTACAAATATATTAATTAATTGTTTTGCTTATATTAAATTTTGCATTTAAATCGTGTTTAATTAGATAATAATTTCCAATTGAAAGATTTAGCATAATTAAATTATTGGCTACTGACCACACATGAAATTTGTGTTATTATGATTAAGCGAAAATAATGTATTTGTTTTGAAGGAATATGAAAATTGCATGCTAATAATTAAGAATTTATAAAAAAATAACATGCATATTCCACATTTTTATATTTTCAACTATACAAAATAATTGGCTTTAATACATCATTTTGACGCAGACATCATCTCTAAAATTTATTTAATTATCAAGTGTAGCACAAAAAATATGTAAACAAATATATTGCGCAATATTATTTGATATTAATACTATCTTTTATAGTAAATTCTTAAATCTTTTATAATATCACAATTTCTATTTACACTTAAATACATACCATTAGCTTTCTTAGAAAAATAAAAGAGAGAGAAATTTGCGCTTAATATTTATAATTTTGTTAGACAATTAATTTGCTCGCATTGATTACCATAAAAAATGAACATAACATAATAAAAACGCATGGATTCACTAATTGCGAATCCTTCACGGTGCGGAGCGCGTATTTCCCCTCCCGTTTCATGGGATATTCGTTAAATTATGCATGAGCGCAAACATGTAAAATAAATAAAAAAAATAAATAAAGACCGTGTGTAATGTGTAATTCCGAAGCGATAAACCTTGATCAAAGAAGACGGCGACAAATGCTTCATTGGTCGTATGATTCACGAGAGGATGCTGCTTCCTTTCAAAATAAGAAAAAAAAGACCGCAAAGTACAGTTCTTCAGTTGCAAAAGAATCACCTATTTCGAAATTCCGCTCATTTCTCGAATCTCCGACCAGAGGCCAGTTCCCCAAATTGCAATTTGAAGACGGGCAATTAGGCGACTTTCAAAAAGAGAAAAAGATCACAAACGGTAATTGCCTTATAATAGAGTGCTAATTGCAGCTCCGGTATCTTAATGCTAAGATAATGTGATTGCAGGTGATGAAAAAAAGAATTTGCAATTACAATAGTTAAATACATTAATATATACAAATCTAATATAATATATATAAATCATTAATTATAAATAATATTTTTGGAATTGTTATTTGAATAATATACGGGATAGCCCAATTGAACTGCGAAAAAACTGTAAAAAGTTATAGCACTTTTGAAAAGTTAGCAATGCTGTATCCATATTTCGCCTAATTATAGCTGATTTTATTGTTTACAAGCCTGCGGAAGTATTTTCATCTCAGTTTTTTTTTAAGTTATCAGTGATGGAATTCAAATGTAATAATGTGATAGCCCAATATTTGAGGGGAAATCTAAAAATAGCTATTATTAGAGCACTTGAAAACTTTAATGTGAATAAATCTTTTGTGTCTAGAACCATAACACGTTATAACAAAGCTTGCAGTCTTATAAAATGCTATTTTGGTGGTCGGAAAAAAAACTACATATGTGGCGGAAGTGGTTTGGAAAGTTAAGACTCATATTAAATGAAATTCGCGATGCATCGAACTCAAAGTGAAGCCTTACAAGTTCCAAAAAGGACAAGATCTCACCGATGATCAAAAGAAAACTAGACTCGAAGAGCGAAGGAGCTGTTGCGCTTGCCAAATATCGTCTTGTCTGATGAGATAAATGTTCCAATTGAGAAATTTGTAAACAAACAAAAAGATCGAATTTACTTAGAAGAGAGGTCAATCGGAAATTTAGACATTCGAATGGCCACAAGAAGTTAAGTACCACCGTTTGTGGTAGTTTGGGAGGCTGTGACGGTCGATAGTCGCTCTCCGTTGGTCAAGGTTAATGCGAATGTTTCGGAAGGTGCTCTGAAGCCGTGAACAACTAAACATTTCAGTCAGAAAGAGTGGACGTTTCAAGAAGATTCTGCACCATCACACAAAGCATATGACAACCAACAATGGTTGAGAGACAACGTTCCACACTTCATTTCGACCTCACAATTGCCTCCACGGTGACTAGATGCAAATGTGCTCGACTTCTCGGTATGGGTCAATGTCAGCACAAAAAAATACCAGAGTGTCAATGTGTTCAATAAAGCCCTTCTTCGTGAATGGAGGAAGATTTCGCAAGTTCACATTCGTGACTGTGACTCGCTTGTCGACCAACTATAGTTCGCGCATTTCGAAAATTTGAATAAATTCAAAAAAATTAATTGTTCTCCAACATTTTTTGCTCTTAGTTCAATAAAAGTTGCAGTTCAATTGGGCTACCAAAAAAGAAACAAAAATAAATACATAACACATATTTATTGTTCATACCTTGACCTAAGGTCTATCGACCGCCTTGTCATAACATATAAATTATTAATATTATTGCAAATTAAAAACTATTGCAAAAGGTGAATAAAATATTATATTTTGGGGCAGAAAACCCTTTGTAGCAAGCCAATTTAGTTTTTTTTATTATGTTATTTTGTTAAGTTTGTATTGTGTTTTTTGCAATAAATATTATTATTTTATTATTATATTTTGTTTAAAAATAAAACAACAATATGACAATATATATGTATACAATTATTTATATTCACTGCAGTTGTTATCAATTATATTTTTTTATAATTTATATTATTTGTCTTTCCTACTGCGTTATCGTCTCGATTTGTTAATTTATGTTTGTCTTAGCAATCGAGCCTTCGAGACTTGCTAATTCGTGTCCACGGTATTCGGTAAATGTCACCGATATTTGCATTGGAGCCAATCGAATGCCAAACATCCTTCTTCCCCGGATTGACCGTTTCGAAAACAAAAAAAAAACAATAACTCACATGGCAAGGTAGGATCAAATATTGATGAACAATAAAAAAATGCCGCGTGGTTTTGATTAACTATAATCCACGAAAAATAACATTCTGAATGAAATAACAACATATCTTAATTTATGATCTTTATTAATATTTTGTATTTCGGGTGTTCTTTTCTTATTATTTTGTTCCATGTACAAAGTTAAATTTGTACATGAAAATAATTCAAACGACGTCGTAAATTTTGTCGCAAACAAGGGGATTTCTCGGTAAATATTTTTACGTCAAAATGCAGGCATGCGAAGAACTGAAACGATGAGTACAAGTGCAGAGGTTATTTATCTACAAGATGGATGGATGGGTACAGAAATATGTTTATTATATATTTCTGTTTTTTTGGTATGATATTTGGTATATTAGTGATTAGCACAAATGTTTGTTAGCTTGGCTCTTTTATTTTGGTAATTATTTCTAATCTGTAATTTTCAATATTACTTAGATTAGTTATTAATCAAAGTTTTTTGTTTATATTTTCCTAAGTTGTCTTAATTGAATTTATGTATAAATGTTTGATAAGTTTTAGATATATTAGGTATATTATTATTATTTATAAAACTAGATTACAATAAGATAATCTCAAAAAAAAATGTGCAAAACTATTGCAATAGAGAACTTTAGTTTAAGTTATAATTCATTTAATTAGGCTATGTTATTATTTATTATTGAATGACGTTAACTTAAATGTATTTATTAATTTAATCGTAATAAATATTTTTTTATCGTAAATTAGATTATAATTATAATAAAGTGATAAAAAACTATGTTGTTTTAATAATACAAGATTTTGCAAAACATATAGAACTTTAGATCTTCTTAAAATGCAGAAGAATCTCGAATGTCGTATATAATTCTATCTTTTGTTTCCTATTTGGAATCCGAATTTTTATATGAAAAAAAAAATACAATTATGGGTGTAAAATGAAAAACAAACATCAATTTGGTAAATAAAGGAATGTCTGACAGAATTAACAAGATTAATAATGAAAATTGGTAGTAAAATTGCACAATAATTTATACTGTTTATGCAAAGGCAAACAATAAATAATTATGATTAAATTAATGGCAGCACAATAATGATTTCTGACGATGAGAGGGAATGTCGATTCATGAGTTTGTTTTGGTCTTATCCGGGAGCATCGAGATTTCCCTTTTTAAACGGCGCATGTGATAACTGGTAATTGTTGGATAAACAACATTTCGAGTGAGCCAGTGACTGAAAGATCCCGTCCGCACGGCTCACTTTCTCCAATATTATAGCAGTCGTTGCGGCTCGAAGCGCACAGTCCCACAAGGAACGGAGTCGTGGTCGCACCAGACGCTCGAGAGCCCTCCGTCGACATCATCATCATCGTCGGATCAGCAAAGAGAGGCAATCTTCCGCTGATACGATCAGGATCAGTGCGCGAAAACTATGATCCTCGGCGTAGTGTGACCTGAAGTTGTTGATTATATATTTTTTCATATCGCACCGAAGAGTGCAAACAGGATCAACCACGAGCAGAAGAGCAACAATCTAGGAAGAATCCTTACAAAAAAAAAACACAATGAATTCGTTTGTAGTCAGGTATGTAAATTTCATGTACATCAACGCGGAGGAAAATCTGCGGTTTTTCATCACTCTTCGCTTTTTTTTTTCTTCTCTCACTTCAAATACAATGGCGCGACGTTTCATAACCAACGTCTCTGTGCGCGGCTCACTTGAATAACAATTCTTGGAGAAATTCATTTGTTTACTTCGAACGAAACGGAAAACAAACCTGACCCAGATTCGCTCCCTAACCTAGAGCGAGCGCCCTGTGAACTAGAATCGAGAGTCGATCGCGAACCCTCGTGGGAATCGAAAGTCTTCAATAATTATTACCAAGTGCATTTTTAGCGTTCCAACGCGTAATTTTAATTCGAAAATTAAATATTAAATAACTGACTGACACTAGAAATTCTCTACGCGCATCAAAAAATATATGTATTGAGAACAACAATACACGGAGACATCAACGATGGGTTAAGAAAGGAACCTAAACGCTCACCGTTATTCGTTTTTATAATTTATGTTTCATTTTAATATTGAATTAATTTAATCCTACGTAACTTAAAACTTTAGCAAGTATAAATTTAAAAACTAATACGGATTAATAATTTTTAATTCAGGTCTCTAAATTAATTAAATTGTATCTCAGAATAATAGTATTAAATATAATTTAGAGACGTTTTATAAAAGGATCTAATATAAAATATTGAAAAAATATATTTGTAAGTCATTTTAAATCTTATTTATTAATAGTATTTCGGCAGTTTACTTATGTAATTAATATAATCAACTGGGTGAAATATTTGCAATTAATGAATTCGTAAAATACACTAACAATCAGATTCGCAATGTTTGTTCTTCGTTATATTACATACTTCTATAATTATTTTCTTCGACGAAGTGTGATGTTACAATGGAAAGAAACTCAACAAAATTGAAAGTGTTTCACTTAACTTAATTAACGACGATTGTCAATTACCATTTATGTATACTAGAAAGGATCGCTGTTATTTTCATTGATTGGAAATATTCCCTTTCTGATTCTTTTCACGTGTTTTTTTTTTAGTTAAACGCGAAAGAAATTAATCGCTTCATAATTTGAAAATATCATCATTTTTAGGAACTATATTACTTTTCCGTCGAGCCAATTAAAAAGTAATTATTTTTTGAGTACTCGGCCATCGAAGGAATTTTAATGAAATAGAAACTAAATATTTAACATTTAAAATTGCTAATTAAATGTTATTGAATTGATTCAAACTCGATCCTTAGAAAGTGCTTAGTTTTTTTTTATACACTGAACATGTATTTTAATTTATGATAAATTTATCTCAGAAGTTGAAAAATTGCAATACTGAAAACAAAAAACTGACAATATTCTGTTATTCCTTCATTTTCAATAGAAAGTTATATCTTCGGTTTACAAGAAAATATTTTTTGAAGATCGAACAAATTGTAAATTAAGAAGAAAAAAACTTGAAGATAGGCATTCTATTATGTTGATGTTCAATTTAAATATATTCGAAATGGACATAGCAATATTTGTAATTGCTTTAAGTGTTTACTTCGCTGGTGGTTTCGAAACTATTTTCGGCGCGGAAATTCCAAGCAGAAACTAAACGAAAGTGTTTCGTCTTTCGCTAATTGGGTAAGCAAACATAAAATGTGCTTTTGCTTTCTTTCGACTACGTGCAAGCGCGTTTCGGTACAGGTGTATTTAAAACAAAATACTCAAGTGAATAGCGATGAGAGCGAAACGAAACGGAAAAGTATATAATAATAATTGTAATAGTAAAAAAGCAAATACTCAAATGGATCTGAGACAATTCTCCTAGAAGAGTGTAAGAGCGTTCGGAAAAGGAACTTTCTAATGGTGAATTACTATCACACCCAACGTAAATTAGAAATTAACAATTCGAAAACTTGATTTGCATCTTTTTCCAATCGCAAAAAAAATAAGCGGGTTTCGCGAAACGGACTTCATCAAGTAACAATCGTAACACCGTAACAATGATAGACTTGCAACCAAGAATTTATCACTTTGTTACTTAAGATACTAGATAAGTTGGCACGTTAATTCTATAATCAACATTTAAATTAATGCTAATAAGCGACGTGCTATTGTGCTATTTATTTGATACGATTTCGTTTACGTTGCATAACGGTAGCAACCCGGTGTTCTCTTTTATTTTATTTTTGTTGCATTCGGTTTAATCTGTGAAAAATTTCGACAATGAGAATTAGGTAATTTGAATTGCTCAATTGATTTTTTTTGTTATACATAAATAAACAATGCAGGTTATAAATTGAAGCTGAATTTGTTTGTATAACAAAAGTGCGGTACAAGGAAAGTAACGGATGGGAAATGAGACGATTGTTTTGTTGTCGGTCGACTCGCTCCGTTTGTTCCTCATTTTTCGTTTGCGTCTCGCGATCCATTCGAAAGTGAGCATTGAAGAAAATTCGGATCGAATTGAGTATGCGACGGACGTAATCGGTTTCGTTTTCAGACGCACTCGAGCCTGAACTAGGAAACTCCGCAATTTATAAAGAATTGTGTTCGCGGGCGGCTGTTACGAAATGTCGCTTCATGTTTGTTTGCTGCGGCTGCAGTTGTTTTTGCCCTGCTCGGAAAAGCAAATCTCGTAACGTAATGAGATGTTTTCCCTTTCTCGTCTTAGCCTATTCTAATTGATGTCTGAGCTGCGAGCATAAATTGCATTGCACAATTAATTGAGAAAAGCAGCAGGTTAGTCTCATTGTTCGCTTGCTTGTTTATTGCGATTACGACTCAGAATCGGGATGAACGGTACCGGCGTCACCCTCGAACGTTGCGTAAAAGCCGTCGCGTTGGAAATATGCGGGGGGAGAGTACCAATTACCTCCTCTAATCAATTCAACGGTTATCTGCTGCTAACAGACTTTGTAATTGCAAAACTGTCCCCGTGACACGGAATAATCAAGGGGAAAAATGTCAAGGCCGCGACTATTACGAGAGAGCGCTATTTTCGGCCACCGAATGTGCATTTCATTAATGGAGTGTATCATGTGTATGTTTGCACATACAAATATGCTCGCTATGCAGGCGTCGTGCAGCGAGTGAAAGCAATTAGAGCCGATTCAATGGGAGGAGGACTACATAATATATATATATGTGTGAGAATAATCACTGAATGCACAACGAAAATGTTTATTTCGTCGCATTCGCAAACGAATTCCCTATCTTCGGTTGTGCAACATCTGCGACAAGCGCGCGCGCCTCTCTTCGGGTCGCTCTGGCATTGGAAAAATGTTTAAAACATTTGCATCGATGCTAATTCGTTATGGCAGCTCGCCAACGAGTTTAATGTTAAGGTTTATTAATGCAAAAGAGACTGAAGATCGTAGCGACCTTACGTCAACGAATTTCTAAAGAATCAGCATAAAAAAATCAGCATTTAATAATAACTTTCCGAGCAACTTTTTATTTGTATCTGCAAATATATAAATAGATGTGTTTAACGAAACTTCTTATTTTTCATATTCAATGAATTTTACCATAAAGACACAACATAGTTATTCATTGAATTAATTAAATTTCTGAATAAATTTTATATCAAATGACTATTATTATTAAAATCATAATATTGCAGTTTTTTATAGTATTATAACGAATTAATGGAAAAAATTCGGTATCAACTTACAGATTAAAGTAAAAGTACATTTCTATAATAAGAATTTTTTTGGCTAATTTTAATTAGATAAAATAAAATATAGACATTTTTACTAAATAAAATATAAATTAATTGCACAAGAAAAGAATTGACTAACATCTTGTAAGAAACTTGAATTGTATTTTGTCCAATTAAAATTTACTTTGTTTTAATTTTTTTTAAACAGTACTATTTTAATTTGTTAACGTCTGCATACATATAACTTTAATTAAATAATTATTATGTTAAATGTCTCTTATTTCAATTTTACATTTATTTATTTTCTATTATTAATTTAGATGAGTTATTTGGTTGTTGTTTTTTAACAGAAATCTAAAAAGTATAGGACTATGTTAATACAGAATAAATTCATTTGAATATGCAATAAAATTGTATAAATTATGGTTAATTTTTTTTTTTTTAATAGAACATTTCGAGCGAATGACTTAATAAATAACGATTGACCCGAACAGTCTTTAGAAATGAGTAATAAAATGATTCATAATTATAAAATATATGAATGAAAAGTTTGAAATTAATTTAAACAAGTGTAATAAATATGACTGTTAAAATAGAATTAATAAAAGCTACTTATTTTAAAAATATTTCTTTTTTTATAAAGTCATTTTATGTTTGTAGCATTATATATGAAGTAAATTATGTTTTTTATTAATCATATATAAAGTTATCAAATATTGATGGTACTTAAAAATAAATATTCAGCTACGAAAGTGGTTTCAATTGATTATAAATATAATTGTAAATTCTCAGATTGCGCCTGCCTTCGTTTCTTAGAACATTTGCATGTGCTGCTGTGGATTAAAAAAAGTGCGTCGCGGTATGTAATGTTTTGAACGACATCGAGTAACGTTACTTAACAAGAGTCGAGAGCTAATTTGCGCTGATTTTCCATCTCGAGATATGGAAATGAGTCGAGATTCAAATGGAATTAGAAAGGGTGTTTTTGGTCGCCAGAACAAACGCAATATTTGCATACGGCGTGACCCACAAAAACCTAATGTGGCTAAGAGCGGAGACAAATTCGTATTGAAAATAGCATAGAGGAGCGAGAGATAAACGGTAAACAAAAACAACAACAACAAAATCAGTGGAATAATAACAGTGCAGTTGGCATTTTATTAGTCAGAGGAGTTATGTAAAGATTGTTAAGGTCGCGCGCGCCTCCGACAATTGCTACAATTTCGATTGCGATCAACGTGCGAGGGAAATTTGTCTTCGAGCGAAGAATGTCGAGGAAAATGATTGATGTCAATGTGTCATTATGTCATCGTCGGAGGTGTAAAAACATCACGGTAACCTTGGTAACATGCGCTTCTTCTTCTGTCGCCCCTGCCGTTTCGTAGTTTCCCACCTTCGCACCGTACGTTTGCATCATCGCGGCGACATTTCCTGATATTAAAAAAACACAGCAATCGATAAATAAAATGGAAATGGAAAGGAAGGATTTCTCTTCAGATCGATGGAACGCGGAAGGATTGCCGCGAGGAAGCTGGTAGAAAGTGCGGCGATGGGTTCGAAAATCCCTTCTGTGACGCCCTTCCACATCGAGAAAGCGGAATCACGGCCGGACGCCATTCATTAACCGTCCGAACACCTTTTTATTCATCGTTTCTCCATGAGACCTCCTCTGACAATTTTAGAAAGTCGCAACTCTGTATCAATCAGAGAACTCCGTATTTTTTATTTTAAAGTGAAAAGAAATTAATTTAACAATAATAAACTAAAAACACAAACGAATACAAATAAAACACAATTAAAAAAAAACTAGACAATACAATAATATCGATTTTACTGTTATTTACAAACAGTTACGTTACCTACACACACCTTATATTTTTTGTTCTCGTACTGCGTTTATTTTTTCCCTCTTATCCTTTAAATGTCGATTGGAATTTAATTGTTATTCGTGCAACTGGAAGATAACTGAAATAAATATATTCATGCAATGATCCAATTTGAATCCCATGTGAAACTAATCAAAGTTGATCATATGTAAAATAGTCAAGAGATCTGAGATCGATTCAAACAAAAAAAAATAAACATGCATATATTAGGTTGGTTTGTAAACGGAATTTGTGTTTTTTTTTGACGATCGTCAGGACCTTCAACTTTTCGATCTGAGCGAATCATTGACATTTAAAAATCAAGGCCGTCTTCGGATGTCATCTTCGAGTACCAAACAGAAAAACATATCCTTTGAATATTCATCGTGGATAGAGAATCCTGAGGTCAGGATCCGGAACTTTAAATATTTCTCTAAAATTTCTGATTAATTCTATTCTGGGAACTTTTTTTCCATATAATAATCATCTATTCTCCGTATTTTAAATGAGCTTCATCATTTATTAATTTTATTTTCAGCGGAAACTAACTGAATCATCATTGATTAAATGTTTTCATCTCAAGAAATTATATGGTCGAAAAATATTAAATGTGTTTATATATTTTTCTTTGTAAGCATATGATAATTAATGATTTTATTTAAAATATTTTTTTTTAATATTAATTATCACTGAAACAAAAAAAAATAGAAATAGAAATTATATATTAAAAGGAATATAATATTTTTATCAGACTTCTTGCATAGAACATACAATTTAAAAAGTTTGACATTTGAACGTGAACATACTTATCTATCTAAATATAGTCGGCAAAGTGTTTCAAGTTGTTCTCGATTTGAAGAAATCTGGCTGCAAGATCATCTTTAGAATATACAAAGTTCACATTTTCTCTCTGTATCTGCGCTCCCTCGAGCGATCTCGAAAGACGTCTTTTCGTGTCTTTTATTTTCGGTCGACGAGTTTCCAATTTGTTTACAATTTTGGGCTATGGGTGAAAGCAGTGAAAGTCCGTCCGAATCGAACGCGAACGACGGCATGGCAGCACCAGAAGAGAGCACAACAATGGAGAGCATCGGTGTCGGTGACATACGAAAATCGGAATGCTTTTGGAACGAGAGGCCTGCAGTAATAAGCAAGCGGATCAAGGCAATATCCAGCTCAAACTAGAACGAAAAAATGCAATTGGAAAGTAACTTAAAATAAAAGAAAATATGAAGAATAAAACGTGTTAAATATAATATGCCACGTAAAAATGAGCTGAAATATATTTTAGTACATAATATGTTCGGGTTCACGGTCGAAACCTTAACATTGAAACGTTGATAATTAACATTTGTTTTCTTTACCTTGCAGATTACTGCTGATGTTGTTCATAGCAGCGGCGAGGGCATCGTTAGACCACTACAATGTGGAGTCTTACATTGGGCATCTTCCTGATGACCTGAAAGAAGTCGTTCGCGGAGCACTGAATGCGGAATTAGAAGGCACTGACTTAAAATGTAATCAATCTGAGACTGTCTCTTGCCCTCCCAATAAGTTTCGACAGCCGACCGGAGAGTGTAACAACATCAGACATGAGACTTGGGGCAGCCGCGGTGCCGCCTTCCTCAGGCTTCTACCGGCAAAATACTCCGATGGTTTGTACATTTGGTCGCTAGAGATTTTTGGACGACGTTCACGGTATTCTAAATTGCAGGAAAATCAAAACCGAAGCTGGAGAACTTACCGAGCTCGGAAGAGGTGACCAGGGTATTCAAGGCGAATTCAGATAAAAAAAGCCACGACTCTATCACGGCGCTCCTTGGCGCTTGGAGCGAACTCCTTCTGCACGATTTGGCAAGCACTGGTAACCTGAGGAGCGGCAACTGTTGCGGACAATCCCCGCATCCCGAATGCCTCGGAAAGCTGAATGAAAAGACATGCAAGGAATACATGAGGTCCTTGCCAGCCATCGATAAGAATTTATGTGCTTTTGGTAATACATTCCCATTGCATTCTAGTAATCATAATTGAATTTATACAATTTACAGAGCACAGGGATCAAATGAACTTGGCCTCTTCATTCTTGGACGCTTCATCTATCTACGGTAATACTGATTCTTCGGTGGAGCGATTGAGAACCTACGATGCTGGTTTGGTGAACGTGTCCGCTTGCGCAGTCTGCAAATCGAATGCTCTGTATTCAGCAATACTGAGGGAGCACAACAGGATTGCTATTAATTTAGCACAACTAAATAGGCATTGGCCTGACGAAAATCTTTTCCTGGAGAGTAAACGCATCGTAGCTGCTGAAATCCAACACATCACCTACAACGAGTTTCTTCCAACAATTTTAGATGATGTTAGTTTATAAATTTATTTCTATTAAATACATTTTATAGCATTATTTGCTTGCAGAATACAATTGCAGAGTCTCACTTACAATTGAAATATCATGGATACTACAGCGACTATTCCAGCTCGCACAAAGCTGGCGTTTACAACGAGGTGGCTCTAACTGCTCTACCAATTCTTCTCTCCATGATCCCTAGTAAACTGGTAAGATAATATATATGTAATGTACAATCTATAAATATTAATTATGTGATTTATATAATATTTACCCATCATATTTGTATGTAGTTTATGTTATTAAATGTGTTTGTTATTAGATGAATGAGACTGCGACGAGTTTCGCTGAGATGGTGGACGTGCTGATCAGCACGCAAGGACAAAACCCAAGCTTCCACATGGACGTTCCTCTGCGAGAAGACTGGGATACCAGTTCTCTGCTCATTCATATGGGTCGCGATCATGGATTACCCGGTTATGTTAAGTTACTCGAATATTGCTCAAACGGCACGACAACCATAAAATCATTCCACGATCTCGATGGTATCGACAAGCATCATATGAAAATCCTTAAAGAAATGTATAACAAAGTAGAAGACATCGATCTGCTGGTGGGTGCCATCCTAGAATTGCCGCATCCAGGAGCTGCCGTCGGACCGAGCGTTACCTGTCTTCTCAAAGAACAATTTGCTCTTCTGCGCCGCTCCGATCGCTTCTGGTACGAAAATGACCTTCCGCCATCCTCATTAACTGGCGACCAGCTAAAGGAGATCAGGAAAGTCACCGTGGCCGGAATTCTATGCGCCAACACCGACGACCTGGGTGCGATTCAGCCCAAGGCCTTCGTCCAAGAAGATCCCTTCCTGTAATAATTGCAATTATGTCGTTAATGTCGCCTCGGGTTAATTGCTGGATAATTTTCAGAAATGCGCGTCTGTCATGCGACCAACATCCGTTGCCCCAGCTGACTGCATGGTTAGAGATGGATCACATGACCGATCTAAGTGAAGAAATGCTGATGGACGCAATCGCCAAGGCCGAACTTGAGGTTTTGCAGCGTAGGAAGATGGAATACGAAGTTTGGAGTACAGGTAATTTGCAAATGTCATATTTATTCACAAACTATTTAACCCTGTGAACTTTTATAGTCATCACACTATAATTATGCAATAAGTTTTGTACCACTAATATAATATTTTGCATATCATTAAAATCTTTATTTCATTAACAAATATTTAAACATAATAATTTATAAGTAAAATTAATCATTTCTCATATAATTACTATAATATGACTATAATATTAATATCAACTACAGTAAATAAAAACGATGTTTGTAGTAACCGTGCTTTAACTTTTTCAAATTAGGGCTAATAGGCGATTTACTGTATAATCAAATAATTTCAACATAATTAATATAATTTTAAGAAAACATTGTTTTTTAATAATTTCTCGAATTGTTTAAATTTCAGTCGGCGGTGTAGATCCCAAGTCACCAACCGGAACGGCGGCGTCTTTCAGCAAAGCCAACAAACAAGCATTAAAGATCGCCAACTCTTCTCTTCTCTTTGAGTTTGCTTCTAACGAAATCATCAACTCACTTATGTAAATGCAATTGAAACTTTTTATCAAGTTTTTTTTTAACATAATTTGTGTTCATTTTATAGGAATAGACGTAGAAAGAGACAAATATTCGACAATAATGTGATATCGGCAGTTTTCCGCGACGAACTATCTGATGGTTTACAGAACGTAGATGTATCCTCGATAATTCCAACAAATGTGTTGGACTTAGTTGAACCTAACTGCGAAGAGACTGGACCTTGCGATCCTAGTCATCCCTTCCGCTCATTCACCGGACACTGTAATAATCTAAGGAATCCGGCTTATGGAAAAAGTTTGACCACTTTCTCCAGGTTGTTGCCAAGCTCTTACGAAGATGGTATCTCTAGACCGAGGGTGACTGGAGTAACTGGCGTCACTTTACCATCACCTAGGATCGTGTCCACTGTAATCCATCCGGACATAAGTAATCTGCATTCTAGATATACATTAATGACGATGCAGTATGCCCAATTCCTGGACCACGATTTGACTATGACCCCCATTCACAAAGGCTTCCACGAGTCTATTCCCAATTGCAGAGACTGCGATAGTCCTAGAACAGTGCATCCCGAGTGCAATCCATTCCCCGTACCACCTGGCGATCATTATTATCCGGAGGTGAACATAACTTCCGGTCAGAGGTTATGCTTTCCCTTCATGAGATCTTTGCCTGGACAACAGCATTTGGGACCCAGAGAGCAAGTCAACCAAAATACTGCATACTTGGATGCCTCGCAAATTTATGGGGAGAATCATTGCGTAGCTCGCGATCTTAAAGGATACGGAGGTAGAATGAACTGTACCATTCACCCGCAAAAAGGAAAAGATTTGCTCCCAAGAAGTGATCATCATCCGGAATGCAAAGCCGCTTCTGGGTTATGTTTTATTGCTGGCGATGGAAGGGCGTCCGAACAACCAGCCTTGGCTGTGATTCATACCATCTTCATGAGGGAGCATAACAGAATAGTCGAAGCTCTTAGGCACGTCAACCCGCATTGGGATGCCGAAAAGCTTTTCGAACATGCCAGGAAAATAATTATTGCTATGAATCAACATGTCACATACAACGAATTTCTGCCGAGGATTTTGAGTTGGAACGCAGTGAATCTGTACGGTCTAAAGTTGCTGCCACAGGGATATTACAAAGAGTACAATCCTTCGTGTAATCCATCGATAATCAATGAATTTGCTGCTGCGGCTTTCCGCATTGGTCATAGTATGTTGAGACCTCACATTCCGCGACTTAGTCCAAGCTATCAAATTGTTGATCCTCCCATATTGCTGCGCGATGGTTTCTTCAAAGTGGACATGATTATGCAACCGGGTATGGTTGATGAAATTACCAGAGGTTTAGTTTCAACACCAATGGAAACTCTTGATCAATTCATCACCGGTGAGGTCACCAATCATCTGTTCGAAGATAGACGCATTCCATTTTCCGGTATTGATTTGGTCGCGCTTAACATTCAAAGGGCTAGAGACCACGGAATTCCATCTTACAATAATTACAGAGCATTATGCAACTTGAAGCGAGCGGCTAGTTTCGAGGATTTGGCCAGAGAAATTCCCACGGAGGTGATTGCTCGTTTGAAAAGGATTTACCCAACTGTGGACGACATTGATTTATTCCCAGGCGGTATGAGTGAAAGACCGCTGCAGGGAGGTCTCGTTGGACCAACGTTCGCATGTATTATTGGCATTCAATTCAGGCAATTGAGGAAGTGCGATCGCTTCTGGTATGAAAACCAAGATCCAGTGGTCAAGTTTACTGAGGCGCAGTTACAAGAAATCAGGAAAATCACGTTATCCAAGATTCTGTGCGAGAATCTGGACCACCATTCGGACATGCAAAGGGCGGCCTTTGATATTCCCTCCAACTTCCTAAACCCGCGTGTTTCTTGCCAAAGTCTTCCTGGAATCGACTTCAATGCATGGCGGGAGTCGAGTGGAAGAGGTTGCCTGATTGGTGATTCCCAAGTGCAAGTCGGCGAATCCGCCTTCCCCAGTCCGTGTACAAGCTGCGTTTGCACCTCTGAAGGCGTAAGTTAAATCTACAACTATTACATTCAAATGTAATTGAATATTATTTTTTTATTTATTAGGGTCAATGCGCTTCCTTGCGTGTAACAGATTGTAGTCAATTGCTGAGGGAATGGTCCCGAGAAACTGTGCTCAGAGACGACGTCTGCACGGCGCAATGTGGTTTTCTTTTACGCGACACCACCCCCAACCTCTTCGGTCGACCATCCACCATCAACCAAGAGCTACTACCGCCTCCACATAGAAACACCAGGTCCAGGCCACTGGGTCCAACCCGCTTCAACTCCAACTTCAACGATTTCAAATTCCCCGACCTGACACCTTTCATTGCCAAATAGAGAATACAAGTCACAACCAACTAAAACAAAACAAAAGTAACGAAATAACAATTGCGAAGAAAAAAAATGCACATGCCAAGCTAAATTGATGAGAATATCAAAGGGTCACTGCCTACTTTAGATGAAAATAGTGTCATATAATTATTGTCAAATCAATTAGAGCATGGAAAACTTTAGATCTCCAGAAAAAAAAGATGAAAAAACATAATAATGTGTATATAATTTAGATTATCGATTAATATATATTGTCGAATAAGCGTAAGTTTTGTGATTATTGTAATTATTATATTATTTTTAACTATTTGTTTTTATTTAACTATATAGAATTATTATTATTACTTGTTACCATATTTTTTTTACATTTCTTGTTTTTCTTTCCATTACATATAATTAGAGATTTTTTTTTGAACATACTTATTGAATGCGATAAAGAAACGTTCATCTCAACGAACAACAACAAAAATAAACAAGACATCACTAATCTATTTTTTATTTATTGTATTTCCTGTATAAAAGATTATTTTTCAATAAGTAACCTTATAATACTTTTGGAAATAAAAGCAGAAAATAAATTATTTTATTAGTAAAATTTTATTAGTTATGAAATTAACTGAATTAACTTATATAATGAATGTGTATGGCATTAAGCAGGGATGTATTTAGGTTGTCTCAGGCTCTAGAAAAAGTTTTCCTACTTCCCCTGATATCTCTGTTCATTAAAACTTAGTACCAATATATATATTCTTGAATTTTAATATTATGTTCGTGTGGCTCAACACGATATTAAGAGGTTCAATTAACATCAGTTTAGTCTTTTAAACTGTACATAACACAGCACTTGTTCTTCAGTTCTTATAAAAAAGTGAAGACAAAGAACAAAATGTATGCAGGTCGATTTTCAATTGGTTGTTAAGCAGATAGTATCTGTAATTGTAATATTTAAAAATAATTATTCAAAGAATGAAGAGTATTAAATTGCAGGTTATGATATATCATAATTAATTGCAAAAAATTGTAGATATTTACAAAATATTTAATGAAATTAATTTTCTGCTACAAAGAGCCAACTCACCGGTTGGCTATAAGCATTATTTACCATCAACAAAGAGCTAAACCTTATGTCAGACTCAGTTAAAACACTTATTTCAAAACTTTTCTTTTAACTGGGAAAGGGTATTAAATAAATTGTTGCCTATATATGAACACTACATATCGACAAAAACATATATATATTCTTCTAAAATGCTCTCTGAGCATAAATGATATGTATGTCTAATAACTTTACGCATTCTAGTTAGTTTAGATGTATACAAACGAAATTAATTTAATATTTTTTTTGCGCGTTATTATGATTAAGGTCGCTCCACTCTACCCAGCGCATTGATTTTTTCTTGCATATCAAAAATCGACTCACTACCCACAGTTTGGAGCTTTTTTGGACGATATATTTGTTTGTAGTTGTAAAACGACCTAATTTCTAAGAGTATTATACCTGCTTTGGCATAAGGTGATAGTGACATTAAACCTACCGACACTTCATGTATATATTCCTACCGCGAGCTAGGTTCAAGTGTGAGATAAGAAAGGTTGCTCTAGAGATAAACATAGACTATTCCTACCTTAAAAACATTAAGTTCCAAATGTTGGCCAGTAAAATTTTATTAACAACGTAAGATGAGATTAAATAAATTGTAAATAATATGAACAACATAAAATAAAATATAATATTTTCTTAAATAATCTGATATTATGTATTATTCTGGGTTGTATCAAAATATTTGTCTATTTTTTTTATTGGATTAATTAATTTATTATATTTTATTGGGTATTTTTCCGCTTGCATTTGAATTATACTGTACCACATGTTCTTGTTAGTATTAAATAAAACGGGTGTTAATATAATACGGAAAACCTTTCATGATCAACTGTAAATAGTAAAACATTTGATCTCGGTACTTTGCCTCAACCTCTTATACATTTTTGGTGTTGCGAAGGTAGCATTATGTGCTCTCTGATCAGTTCTCAATAATAGCAAGAGAAATTTATAATAAAAACAACATCATGACGTATATCGTAATTGATCGATATGTTTTTCGCCACTAACGTAAAATTTTATATAACAATAGCACGTTTTCTTTAAACAAAATCAATTACAAAAAAAGAACTCCACCGAATTGGATCCAAATTCTCGACCGTTTCCATTTAATTGTTATTACAAATATTCAAGCACGGTTCTTAGTCGCACGAGAATAGAAAGTTTCCAATTACTGAATATATATATTGTCTGAGATTGCCACCAACTCACGTAATATCCTATGACATGTTTTTTTTTTTTAAATTGTACAATACTGAACATGTCAAGTGCAGCGTTCGTGGAATCTTAGGAAATTTCCGATGTCAAATGTATCGTTCCACTTTGATGATGAGGATAGGAAGGTACCAAAAGCAACAAGTTATTAAATATATTGTAGACAATATCCGGTTAACAAATATATGGCGCTAAAAAGGATATGTCGCACAGAGAATAAGACATGTGTCACGATACTTGGACAATTTGATAACTGGTTTAACTACAAACCAAATTAATAATAATGAAAAAAAAGTAGTAGTTATTGTTTCGAACAATAATTTGCTTCCTGTTTTTGCTTCTCGCAGTGCGCGCGATTAATTAAATTAAAGTAAATTTGTTTCAAATTCGCGTGGGTTTTCAGTACTTTTGACGTTACTGCAAAATTGCCGCGGAATGGCAGCTAGATGAGGGCAATTAAAGCATTCCGATGTTGCAATTGAATGCAAATTGTATCTGCGTTCAACAAATCACCCATAGGACAGTATAATTTTCGGTTCATATTCTTGCTGATCTCATCTGATTTCCTCTAATTAGAGGTGTCCGGATTTGTATGTTTGGTCTAGCAATTAGAGAGACCAATACGTGAAATCGTCCGTCTAAAACATAATGGAAACGTGTCGGACAGAAGTGAAAATTGAACCAAGAATTCTATTCTGACATTCGCAGAAGCGTGAACTTGAGAATTGTTGATTATTTCCGTTATCGCGCTCATAAAATGACATCACATCGATTTGTGGGTTTGCGAGGGGCGAATAACAACAATTGCTTAATTTGTATCGAAACTAGAAAATGATGCTGGCCAAGTTCGCCGTGCTCTTTGTAAGTTTGTGCCGTGTTTACCTTAAATCCTCATGATTTTCACATTGTTTTAGTTCCTTGTCATATATCTCGACAACGTCCAGGTAATCAATATGCATTTTTTAGATATACACAGAAATTATTTTATTTTAGAGCTTTACTTCTGCGAGATATGCTAGTACCTTTACATCCGAAGAAGAAATTGATTATTCGGTGAAATAAGCAAAATATATATGTATATATATTTAATATTAGTCATAATATATTTTAGCCAGCGGAGATTGAACTGATGGGAAGGCTGTACGAGCAAGGAATGTACATTTTGGAGATTTTCAAAATGGTCCGCAGTTTCGTGTTTCATCCGAAATTGGTTTGCCGCAAACATTTTTATGTTTCTAGGACTACTAAATTTCTTTTACTCTTTTTCAGGTCAGATCTTTCTTCAAGCCTCCCCACTTTACGCCGTAGGGAATTTCAAATATACTTGATTAGAAATGAAATAAAACTACCAATAAAAAAATATTACATTTATTTCATTAATTAATCCAATAATTATTTAAACAATATATTTTATTTTGGTTAAATGATCGATGTCGATTCAACATTGCACTAATATATGTATTTATTTGTGTAATTATATAATTATTGCAATAAATATTTACATCACAAATTATGATTAATTTTCAACACATATTTATGTTTGTAAGTTTTTCATTTTTAACTGCTCACAGAAGATTTACTGTAAAACACCTCAAGGTTAATGCAGTTTATAAAGATCGATGATTGCAAAAATCGTTAAAATGTCGAACATCATTGTTTCCACTTTATGGACCGTTAATTGCAATTTAGTTGAAATATGACTGCGCTGAATATAACTAATAGCTTTTATCGGTGTGGATTAAACTATATACAGTGGAACCTCGCATAACGAGCAAAACGTTTCGCATAACGAGTGACGATGAGAAGAGAAGTTAAACTTGTGTACACATATTATGTGTATTTTTGTATATGTATTTCACGGGTATTTCACTATACGAGTCAAAATCCGGAAATTTTGGATTAAACTCGTTTGAAACAAAATGAAAGTACTCGTATTTAATTTATTTACAATTGGTTTATATTAACTTGCTATAATATTTTATATTGTATATTTTTATCATTAATAATGACAAAAAAGAAATTTCCATACTTCAGACAGTGAAAAATCAAAAATCTAAGCACCAAAATATCAATAATTACGGTGAAGCTCGCATAGGAGAGATAATATCTGTATTGTGTATTTTAATTTTGTTTTACTACAGTCAATAGACTTACCAGTAGTTTGAAATTTATATTTATTGTTTCAGTAATGTAATTTATTGGATAATATTCTGTGATTACTGAAAAAATGTTATTATACTATAAAAATATATATGCAATAGATGAATTCATAATCAATTTAAATTAGACTCAAACTTGTTTTTACACGGATTATTTTTGTACTAATTGGAAATAAATAAAAAGTGTAATTACATCAACATGTTGCAAAAAAAATCAATTGCTAGTTGACAAACCATTTGAGCATGTTGAAATAATAGAGATTGTCTGTGCCCTTTTTGATTTGCTGGAAGAAAATCATAGAAATGATAACTAAAAGACTCCACTCACTGCATTTTTAATTAAAAAGAAGGGTTTCATGCAGCGAATTAAAAACATATTTTTTTATACATGATAAAAATACCATTTTTTCAAAAACCAATCTTATATTTTTTTCAGTACACTGTATATATTTTTACAGGATTTTTTTACACGGATTTTTTGATCGTATTAAAAAATTCCAACAATGTTAATAATCGGTAATAGGTCTATTGTTTCATTCACATTAGTAATAAACGCAAAACATTGATAATAATTCTATTCATTTGCTTCAACTGAAATTAGTCATTGTAATTATTAATGCTTCCATTGTTTCGATTTTTGCATAAAAAGCAGCATCTTCGAATACAGTCCAATATCATGGAGGTTAAGTGCATGTTCTTGATCTTGCTATTGGTAAATTATTTTCTGATCATTTTCAAATGAAATACATTATTAATTTTGTTCTAGTTAATAGCCAACGCCGATGCAATGGTAAATTATTCATTAATTTTGATTAAATCTGCTAATCATTTATTTTGTAGACAACGCAACCAAATTATCATTTACCTGATAATGAAGAATACATTGTTCGATACCAGAAGAAGAGATTTTCGAGCGATGAAGAAGCATTTCCTGAAGTACAGCGGTCTAGTTACAGATCAATATAATTCTAAATGAAAATGTTAAATAGCAAGTAAAGGTAATGAATAAAGAAATAATTACAGAAAACAACATATGTAATGAGCCATTCTAGTTGCGCAAAAATTGACAGTGCGAACATTACGAAAGGGAAAAAATATATTATTTCTTCTTTGTCACTAGTTATTTATTTAGTTTTTGTTTGTGTTTTGGAATAGAACACTTGCGTTTTTACTTGCGAGGGTGTACGGAAAAAGGCGGAAACCGTATTCAAGGATTGGGGAAAAAGAATTCCGTTCACTTGATAGAAAATTCGCGTTCGGATTCTGTTATGCAACAGAACGAAAAAAAAACGAACAAACAAATGCAACTTGAAAGCGAAGTAAATTATTCAACGCAACAGTTTAAATATTTTTATAGATCGCTGAATAATTTTTGTTCTAAATATTATTTTTTATTATTCATGATCCCACAAATTGTTTTTACGTAATCACATTTCCCATTGCGATTATATAATGCAGTTTACGTGCGAGACGGAAATGCGAAAAATCGTCCTCAATTTTCGCTTTATGCCGCATAGCAAATGAGAATTTGCTTTAATTGCGCGGATTCGACGCAAGGTAGACTGTTGTAATTGTGCGCGCATCCACGAAATCTACATGAGAAGGGATCCCACAGAAGTCTTCCATGGTTGGAGTGGTCTGTTTGTTTGTTGTTTATTTGTTTGTTGTTTATTTGTTTCGGGGACTCGAATTGGAAGTGCAAACATTTTAGAAAAGCCTCGTTTGTTACGTTACACATATATAAAATTCATCAAGTCGCCTTTCGGATTCAGTCAGTCGCAGGCGATAGCGCGAGGCAGATCAAAATAATAGAAAAATAAATCAAAGAAATTTTTCAAAATTTTCAATTTATTGGAATCTGAAATATTTGAACGGGAAAATACAGATATATTTAAATTGTGAAATAAGACAGAAAGGATTCGACGCGAACCAAAAACGTTCCGGTGAGTAATGTTGTTTTATTTTGGTTTTCTTCTATATATTTTTTTTGCTGATAATTCATTGTTTCCGTGGAAACTGTATGTATGTTCCGTTATTAATTGAGGAGCATCCTCGTCGGTCACGTTACGCAAGAAACGCGGAAGAAAAAATCACCGAAGCGATGAATGCGACTAAAAGCTAGCGCAATTGTTCCATTGAAACTCGTTATCACCGTTTAGCCAATTCACTCTATCGCAACTAAATAGATGGTTTTAATGAGGCCCTTAGGTTGCGGTCTTTTTTTTGTTACTGCTACCATGCATGTGGTTACCGATTGACGACGTGTAATTTAATTACGCTTGCAAAATCCGCAAACACCGCGCACTCGTTTCATGTGACAAATTGCATGTCATTAAGTCACGAATTATTTTTATTAAGGAAATTTCGTCCTCTAAATATATGCAAAAACACGATCCAAAAATTATGCAAATAAACACACAACAAAACTAATTTATTTGGCAAATATTTTCGTTGCCAAGGGTAACTGCCTTGTCCCAAATATCTAATAGCAAGTTGGCTTCTGCGCCAATTAAAAATTATATAAAAAAAGCTCATATTATTGATTTCTGCCAAGGCTCACGTTTAGCAATCACCACAGTTTTGGTAAATTGCAGCGAGATTAGAAATTGCGAGAAGCAGTCAGCTTGGTTGAGTTTATTGGAAAACTGTTGACCCCAAATGGAGATCGCGTTTTGTTGCCTGTTTGTATTTTGTTTCTCGACTCGATGCATCTTCGATCCGCATTAATTAGAAATTGGTAAAAGTGAAAATCTGTGCGCATGGACTTTTACCACGACGGAAGTTATAATTGAAGGTATTTGTCCTGAAAACCAAAATATCCACATTAATAGAAGATTGTGTTTAATAGATAATTATAAAAAAAGTGCAAACGCACATGTGTTAACATTTAGGATGTTGCTCCAGTTTCCGAAACTGGTTTGAACCGATCAAGCAAAGACAAAGTGCAGCGAAGGCCACGGCGTTGTCGGAAACCTGTTCCGAATATGATCAGAAGGACCCGGAGGAGTAGCTCCGAGAAGCAAACCGCGAAGAAAGTTCCTGTTGCGCGAACGTCGCGCTTTCAAAAAGTAGAAAGAGAAAAAAAAGCAGCGAATAGCTTTGCAGGGTTGAATGAGGGGAAAGAGAAAACGATGGAGCGCATAAAGAGGGACATCCTTGATTGCGCAAGTCGCGCGGCAAGAATCCTTAAGCAGCCAAATTCGCGAAAAGAATTCGCATTCGGTCCGATTTCGTAACGCGGCGCTCTTGTTATTTTTTATCTTTTATTATTCGTTTTACGATCACCGGATCGCAGCTGCAACAGTTACGTATCAAAATTTGCATTCCGATTTTGGAATGTTACTTGCATTTGTTGTTGTTTACTCCCTCTTCGCTTGAGTGTTTTCCGTGTTCCCGAAGACAATGGGAGGTGGATCTTGTAATTAATTAGAACGGTTTCCATTTAGATCGCATGTGAATTAAGGATGTACGATCATGGATAAATTTAACTTAAACAACTCGCAGTTAACTCTCATCGGGGGAAGCCACGCGGATCTGAGAACGGGAAACGTGAACGGGGCTACGGAGAAGACGTCCAGCGATGGATCTGGAGACGAAGCCAAGCTCGATTCCTGCGAGGGATGCCTCAAGAAAAGTATACATTCATCAATCAAATAAACGTACGCCCTAGCTAACCTACTTTGTTGCAGACACGGTCTTGTATATACCGGAAGAAAAATACCTTCAGAGGCTGCAGCAGAACCCTTCCAAACCCAACCTGAAAGAGTGGTTTAAGCGCAGGACAAACAAGAACAGCAACAAGAAACTACTGCTGAAACGCATCCCCATCCTATCCTGGCTACCGAAGTACTCCATCAGCGATGGAGTTTCGGACCTGGTGGCTGGCATCACCGTCGGCCTTACCGTCATTCCGCAGGCAATAGCCTATTCTAACGTCGCCGGCCTTCCGCCGCAAGTCGGCCTCTATTCCTCATTTATGGCCTGCTTTGTCTACGCCGTCTTCGGCAGCGTCAAGGACTCCGCTATTGGACCCACGGCTATCTCAGGTCTACTCACCAGGGAGAACAACCACGGTTTCGGCGTTGACGGCGCCGTCCTCCTCTGCCTCCTCACAGGCTGCGTTCAATTTCTCATGGGAATACTACAATTGGGTATGGTATTTAAATTACACAAGAATGTGCAATGTAAGGACTTTTACCGCTGTATTGGCGCTTCCGCGGGTCGATGACCTCAACGTGGCTTTCAGAATCATACATCAGTTTTTGAAGAGAAATTGCGTTCAATTAAACGACAACAACAAAAATAAATTAATCTCTAAGTTACATTCCTAATACTTTTCTAATATTAATTTAAATATTATTAGCATACATATATCTAAAAATATTAGGAAAGTATCAAATTTGTGACTATCACATCAGTAATTTGAACCTGTAGGCAGTCTAATAACACGAAACTTTAGCAAGTAATTGCAAAGTAAATTTCAGTAACTATTAGAAGTAAGATTTCATTCTATTCATGCATATGAATGAGGTCACAAATTGGCTGCAGTAAGTATTTTTGCAATATTCATTAAAATATGTAAAATGCAAATTCACATTCACGTTAAGTATTACCCTTATACTACAGTATTCAGTCTCGATAGAGAATAATCTTTAATTATCTATAAAATATATAATATTTACATTTTATGAATAATAATACAATACTGAGTCAATCACATTGAAGTCTTATTGTTCATGATTAATGAATATTTCTTACTGCATATTATAAAAAATACATAATTTAATCCGAATAACTATATTACAGAGTACATTTAATATTTAAAATATATAATGTTATTTTATAAATAAAACTATTTAATGTTTTAAAGCAGTAAGACCTCGGTCGATAATTCTTTTGTAAATAAAAAAATAATATTTTTCAATAAGTTACAAAAATTTTTAGGGCATAATTGTATACTGGTTATTCGCTGACGTAATTGATATTTATTAAATTATTTTCAATATTCAAAATTATAACGAAAATTAATTGTTTCACTAGTTTTTTTTTATATTCTATTATTATTGATTGAATGTATTAAATAATAAGGACCTAAAGATAATTAAAGAGTCCTATGAGTAAGCTTGTTGATAAAATTAGACAAATGCACTATCATGAAAAAACAAGATGTATGTGTTGTTTATAATTAATTTGTTATAAAAAAAAGAAAATTGGTTAACTATATGGTTATTTATATTGTATAGTATCAATGTTTATGTTGTATTTCAGGTTTTTTGATCGACTTCATCTCGGGTCCAGTATCGATAGGCTTCACATCGGCCGCAGCAATAATCATAGCAACCACCCAAGTGAAAGATATACTAGGTTTAAGTATATCTGGAGGAAGCTTCCTCGACGTATGGGAGAACATCTTCGAACACATTTCTGAGACTCGTCTCTTCGACCTCATCCTAGGTGTCTCTTGCATGCTCGTCATACTATTTTTAAGGGTATATTATTTATTTTGTTAACTTTAAAACATGTAATAACTTATAAGATTTACAGAAATCAAAGGACTTCCAAATCGGTCCGAAAGACATTAAGGAACGAAAATCATACCACGACGTCATCGCAAAATGCGTGTGGCTCATTTCGACAGCCAGAAATATTATAGTTGTGGTATTCTGCGCGGTTTTCGCTGTGATCTGCGAGTCGCACCAAGCACAACCCTTTATTTTGACTGGCGTCGTCAAACCGGGCCTCCCGGAAATTAAACCACCGCCGTTTACCACGTCCGCCGGTAACGTGACTTACAACTTTATAGATATGGCCTCCACGATGGGCTCAGCTCTCATCGTAGTACCGCTTCTGGGAATTCTCGAGAACATAGCGCTCGCTAAAGTTTTTTGTAAGTTTACAATACATAAGTTTTGAATAAATGTTAATTTCGTGTTGATTTTAGCTGAAGGAAAGGCCATAGACGCCACACAGGAAATGCTTGCGCTTGGTGTCTGCAATATAGCTTCGTCGTTCGTGAGTTCTATGCCAGTCACGGGTGCGCTTTCCCGAGGAGCCGTTAACAATGCCAGTGGTGTGAAGACAACATTCGGCGGCATATACACCGGCATCATCGTCATCCTTTCTTTGCAGTTTTTCACACCGTACTTCTACTACATCCCCAAAGCTTCTTTGGCGGCGGTTATAATCGCCGCGGTGGTCTTCATGGTGGAGTTGCACGTAGTGAAACCGATCTGGCGCACCAAAAGTAAATTGCAAAGCGAACAATATAAAAAGTATACAATCTGTAACAACAGTAATTAATTTTAGAAAGTGACTTGATTCCCGCCACTGCCACCTTCTTGTGCTGTCTGTTTTTGCGTCTAGAAATCGGCATCGCCATCGGAATTGGCATAAACCTCGTTTCCCTTTTGTACGCTTCGGCGAGGCCTTCCGTACGCGTTGAGAAAGTCACAGTAAGGATAGTCCTGCTTGGTGTTATTTACAATTTTCTTATCAATCGTAAACGTTTCAGGCGACCTCAGGATGCGAATATTTGCTGATCACACCGGACAGGAGTTTGGCGTTTCCTTCTGTTGAGTACGTCAGATCTACTGTTACTAAAGCCGGCGTTAAGCAGGGTTCAAGCTCTATTCCAGTAGTAATCGATGCTAGGCATATGCAGGGAGCGGATTTCACCGTAGCTAAAGTAATTTTTAGTTGTTAACTTATGTAAATGTTTATTATATAATCATTTTTAGGGCATCAAACTGCTGATAGAGGACTTTATTCAGCGCAGGCAACCTTTGCTTTTTTACAACCTCAAGACCAGCGTCATTTCGACCTTCCAGGGCGTACAGCCTAAAGAGTTTGTTTACTGTCGCACCTTCCAAGAACTTGACGATATTTTGAACACTTATAGCATCAAAAGTAAAGAGGAAGTCATCGAACAAACTACTGTTGTTGATAAATTGTGATAGAATCCTAGAAATTAATTTATATGAATATTTCATTCCCTTTTTGTATTAATACAGCTATAGACTATACATACATACATATTTTAAATAAATCTTATATTCTTAATTTATTTATGATTTTATCATTATTTCATAGAGTTATTCTGTTTTGTGTTAACTGAAATTACGATTCAATTACTCCACCGGTATTATTTTTGAATTTATAGAATATCCCCTTATTTTATTTAAATACATGTACTTCACAAACATCATGAACGTTGCGATGGTTGCTTGTTTATCCTGCATTAATATAGGTAGTTGGCTTAAAACTGTTTTGCGCTGCACTGTGTTTGCACCATAATTTTATTGTATCGCTAAGTATCAAGTTCAAAATGAATGTCTTCCGCCTAATAGCCGATATATGTCATCTGCTAGCTATCGTAACGCTTCTGGGTAAAATATGGAAAACTAAATCATGTGCAGGTAAAGTTCCATTTATATTTTGTCAACAATATACAGATTAAATAAAAAGTAATCATCAATATCAAATTTTATAACAATTGATATATTTCAAGCAGTGAAGATAACATGCGCTATAGGTAATAACCAATGTCAGATATGATAGTCTTCCTAGAATCCACATTACGTGTTGTTTGTTGAATATAAATCAGGTGGTAACTAGATTCCGCATAAATAATATTTAGAATGAAACACATTGCGATGCGATGATAGTGGTCATAAAAGAATATAATAGAACAATAATATTTTGTAATAGTGTTACTATAGAGAAGCCGTTCTAAACCTCAAAAACAAATCTATAGTTTTCTGTAGGTAAATGGCGCAAGTGCTTTTCAGCTGGTAACTAAAAAACGGTCATGTAATACTTGGAGAGTGGAAACATAAAAAATAGTACAAATTATTTGTAAATAATAATTGAATGTAACAAAATCTATAAATATAGGAAGTTGTGATATACAATAAAAGATAATGTTATTAAGCACAGACATATCTATTTTTATGTGTCTCTTTCGACCTTGCAAATAATAACAAAAATAAATACCATACGAGAGGCGTAAAATCTAGTAAATAGCTTTTATTAAAACTAATTAATGTTATTTAAAATGATATTTAATTATTTTTAAATCCTGTTTATTCATTGTCATATGTATTTATACGTTATATATTAAATATTAGTAAATACTTATTTTCATAAATTCCAATATAAAATTAATTATAAATTTAACACATATATTATCATCAATTATACGTAAACAAGTAGACGATGATCAAGTTGGCAACAGATACTCCAAAAAAAAAAAATAAGAAACTCTCTTAAAATTATAATAAATATAATTTATTGATTAACTAAAATTTAAAGTAATATATAACAATAATTATAAAACGTAAATACAAATAAATACAGCGCAACAAAAATAGAATATAACGCATAATTCTTTATCATAATGTTTACTTTTATTTATATAATTATTACTTGCACTGATTATACAGGTCTGGTATATTAAATATAAATAGGTTAATAACTATTTGTTATTACTACCCTTTTTTAAATTTATTATTATTAAAGCAATCTATCATCTGACATAGATATCAAGCCTTATGAATGTGGTAAAAATAAAAATAAAAAAAGGACACTATAATACTTAATGAAGATATGATCTAGCAACCCTACTTCACATATACAATAATTATTTATGCACTTGCAAACATTGATTTATTTATTATATTGATTATTAAAATCGGTTGGGTAAGTTTTGCGGTTTAAACCTCTTCAGTCTTCGACGATGATCTGCAGTATGCATGAGCTCCGTAGCCAGTTGGTTTGGGTAATTCTCTAGCCGATTATGGTATCTTGTGCTAGCCTTTGCTATTTCTTCCTGAAGTCATTTTTTAAAATTTATATTTTAACAACGTTCAGAAGACGTTGTATACCATTCTGAGTCATTAATCACAACAATATGTATATAATAAAATATATAATTACAATATTCAGTAATTTATAGTTGTGACATTGTCATGTAAATATTAATAAATATTCATAACACAAGTTATTGTTTATTATAATCGAGAATATTATTTAAAAAGATACTAAATAACAAAATAAGCAGGTTCCAATAAGTTTCATATATAATATTTGTTATTGTGCATAATCTTCAAATAATGTACATATATAAGCATTTACTTAATTAAATGCTTATATACTTCTGATCGAAAACCTGAAATATTCTAAGATTATTTTTTATTTTGTTCTATTATTTTTATCGATAATTTTGGAACGGATTATGCTCGTTAGGCGAGGTTCCACTGTAATAGTAATTATTGAAAAAAATCAATTAAGTCGGAAAGACCATTAAAAATGTTTCTTATTTTCAAGGTTTTTTTTTATGAATTTATATTATTTTGGGTTTTTTACCAATTGTTTTTCTTGTTTTTCATCTATCAATCTTTATTTCTGCTTGCTGGAATTTATGTCTTATATACGTGTATATTTTAGCCAATAAATACTTTTTTTTCAATACTTTTGAATTTTATGATGTATCGGATTTATGGGCTGCAACCCAGGGCATCGTTTAATCAAAAAATAAACACAACTAACCCAAAATTTGAAAACACTCTTAGTCTATGGTCCCATAATGCGTGGCCCAAGGAACATATTTTTTTTCTATTTTATTTTCTGAGGTATATTTCTCTCAGGTTCGTGACGAGAGGTTATTTATGTTTTCATTATATTCTGAATCCATTTTTTTTTGCAATTTTCACATTATAAAGTAGCGTTTTTATAAAAGGCCCAATGTAAATACTATTTCATATTTAGAATCTTATTTTTATTAAAGTCTTTTTAGTAGTTCGCGGGATTAAAAATTTTAAGTTTAGTAGTCCGCGAGATTCAATATTTTAAGTTTAGTGGTCCATGAGGTCAAAAAGGTTGGGGATCGCTGCCATAATGGATCAATATATTTCAGATAATATAATACTTATCGTATTTTGAATTACAGCTTGGATGTGTATAGCGACAAAGTATATAATTCCGACATTCTGCTATGAATTGGCACTTCAGTATAATCATAATATGAGTCATAAGTGACTCTCACCAATGTTTAAGTCTCTGAATTTACGGGAATAACCAGTAAAAATGAAATGTAAAAATGAAAGTTAAAATATTTAAAATTAAGTCCTTCGTTCAAAGATCGACAAATAAAAATGTTCAAGACTGGTGAAGAGACATCTTTCTCAGTTGTGGATTATGGCAATGAAACACGTGCAAGTGGCTCCAGGCTTTGTAGATCACCAAGCCAAGACATTTCGATAGTGGCCCTTATTGTCCTTAATCCGCCACTGGTTATTAAAAAGTTAGTTATAACTAGAAATATTAATTTATTAATTTAACAAAAATACTATAATTTTGATAGAGTTCGGTTTAAAAATAAATTATTTTAAATTGGTTCAAATCTTTTAAACTACTTTCATATAAAATTATAATTCAGACTATAATATTATTTTCAGGTATTTCTGGAAAGACGCAGATCTTGTTTGTGATGGTATTCGTAACAAGATACGTGGATTTGATGACAACCTATGTATCGCTCTACAACACAACGGCAAAATTGATTTTCATTGGCCTCTCCGTCGCCACGACATTCTCCATTTACATGTCGTTCAGAGAAACCTACGACGATGAGCATGACACCTTTCGTGTGGAATTCCTCCTGGCACCAGCGACTATTTTGGCTTTACTCATTAATCACGAGTTCACTTTTATAGAAGTATATATTGAAAAGATAATAATATTTTTTTTATTAATGCCTCTTTGAGCAGATTATGTGGGCGTTCAGCATTTACCTGGAATCCGTGGCGATTTTGCCCCAACTCTTTATGATTTATAAGATAGGGGAAGCCGACATGTTTACTTTGCACTACCTTTTAGTACTCGGCTCATATCGTGCATTTTACATCTTGAACTGGATCTACCGCTACCAAACGACTGGCTATTACGATCTTATAAGCATTGTGGGCGGTCTAGTGCAAACGGCGTTCTTCTGCAATTTCTTTTTCTTTTCAGCTAAACCTTCGCTGCGCGTTGAAAGAATAAAGGTAAATCAATTCAATGAATTCAAAGATTAAGTTTCAATTGAATGAAGTAATTGTAGAACCTCGGGGGTTGCGAGTATCTGCTGATTACTCCTGGACGGAGATTGGGTTTTCCAACGCCCGAATGCGTTAGATCTGCGATTTCGAATATTGGCATCAAGGAAGGCTCTTTTCCGGTTGTACTCGATGCTAAAAATATTCAAGCAACTGATCTAGACGCCAATAAGGTAAGAATATCTTAATTGTTAGTTAATGCTGATAGTCATTCATTTTAAGCGAGCCAAACTTCTTGTCGATGATTTCGTACAAAGAAAGCAATTTTTACTCTTCTGCAATATAAATCTCAACGATGTGTTGGAAGAACTGCAACCCAGCGAATTCGTTCATAATTGTGCGCAGGAAGATCTTGATCTTATTTTGAAAAAGTACATTGGTAGCACAATACTGGAAATAACTAAAGAAACGGATAATATGTTGGATTATAGTTTACATCTATAATGACTTTTTTTACTTAAAGAATTTTTCTTATATTTTTGTGCATAAACCAATAAAATTATACTGTAATTTTTATTTATTTTGTCTCTAATATTCATCGAATAAATGGAGATTTTGGGCAGTAATGGATTTGGATAGTGTGATGAGGGAGAAATAGATTATTAAAAATTGATTTTGGCACAAAGTCTGTATTTTCAATTTAGAGTGAATACCATTAACAGGGAGAATTTACTAGTTTTTAGAGACAACACAAAAAACAAAAATATATTTATTTTTAGAAAGAAGCGGCTGCTTAATCTAATCGGTGGATGTGGAAGTTAGCGGAACTGTAATTAGTGTTGTTAATTTTTGATGCCGCGCCATCATCGCACACATGCGAGCTAATAAATACGTAAGTAAACGATCGGGCGGGGATTAATTTCGGCCGTAAATAGGATTAGGCCCATGAATTCTTTATGGGTCCCGCCTGTTGCTCTCGGACTTCCTTCAGGACCCTGCAGGAATAACGTAATTATGATGACAATAATCGGGGCAGGTCAATTCACTTACATTTTATTGTAACCCATCAGGTTGTTGAGATCGATGACAGCCCTCCTCAGGATATCGCTGAAACGGAAAGCGTTGTTAAAGTTTTAGTGCTGTCACCGTTACATACTGACACACTCACGTCAATTGGCCATCCCTTCTGACGCTCCTACCAAAGCTGTTGCCCAGGCTCAGGCTATCCAGACTACCGCGTTTCTCGACTGGCGATGCCCTGCAGTATTGACGATCATTAGTTTTATTCCTAAATTGCAAACGTAAATCTTACCTCTTAGAAACTCCGAAAGGACCTCCGAACTGCATGCTGTCGAACACCTTCATTTGTTTCTGGTGCTCGTGTCTTCGATCTACTAAAAAATCAAAATATACATGAATCATGACCGAAAATCTAAGTAATTGCTTTAATTATCGATTGACAGTATTGAATTGATTTACTATCTAATTTCGATTTGTGCTGTTTATTAGTATGTGGTTTTAATATCCTTGATTAGTACGATTTCAAACAGTGTGAGATATTGACGGAACCGATTACTCGCACTATGCGAGTATCCTTGTATAACCATTTTGAAAATTAATCATATGAAGTTATGAAACAAATATGTCAGCACGATCACTCATTAATAGATATAGGATAACTGTCTGCAGTATGAACAAAAAATTAATATCGAAAATGTATGTTAAGAACGAACGAGATATCTAGAAAAGTGTATCAAAATTTGCAATTAAAATAAATTATTATTTGTTTATGTCAAATCGTTTTATTTGCTTATTGTTTATTACAGTGTTTTAAATAAAAATAGAAATTATGTTTTCTAAAGAGTTTACTTGGACAGTTTTTCTTTAATGTATTGCAATATGTTGTGTATGTCGCGGCCGTTCAAGTTTCCTCCTCCGATTCCGTCTAAAGCTCTTCCGTTTAGGTTTCCTCCACCAATTCCATCTAAAGCTCTTCCGTTCAAGTTACCACCACCAATTCCATCCAAAGCTCTGCCATTCAGGTTACCACCACCGATTCCATCAAGAGCTCTTCCGTTTAAATTTCCACCACCAATTCCATCCAAAGCTCTTCCGTTTAAGTTACCTCCGCCAATTCCATCCAAAGCTCTTCCATTCA